>NC_140174.1:65045560-65100216 GCF_963971535.1 Notolepis coatsorum
CAGCTTCTTTGACTTCTAGAATACAGTTATTTAAACAGATAGATCAGCTCTCTCTTTCCTGTGTTAACATTTGGCACATTCTGTGTGTTTTAAAGTGAAACTTGTGATTCTTAAGCCTGGTTTATATACTCTAGCGGCGCATCTGCGTGTGTGTTCTGTGCGCCCCCGCGAGCTAGTCATCAGCGACCGATTCCGCAAAGCATGTAATGACATGGTTGACCAGAAATCCCGCCGTCATGCTCTGAAGCCCAAACCAAACAAAGTAAGAGATCCACCAAGTTGAAGTGACTAATTGATGTTGATATACTATATTGTCCTGCTGTTTTTAAATATAGGTGTATGCAGAGTTCCAGCTGATTACCAACCAGAACCTGCCCAACACATTCTACGCTGAGCTTGACCGCCATCTTCCTCGACTGATGACGTTATTCAGACAGAAGGCGTCCAAAACTGGGAACACAGCAGATGCTTTGGCTCACATTTTAAAAATCCACGATGAACAGGTGAATAGATTATTATACATGTCATAGGTCGAACCTCTGTAACATTGAACAGGTTCAATGATTCAAATGAGCTTTTGAATTTTACAATTAGTCCACCATTGTGTTTGCCATTTTTCTGATTGCATTAAAGATGTGAACATGTTATTTGTGGACATATCTGATTGGACTGTTTAAAATCCGCTTTGTTCAGTAAACATTTCCATATAATACAATTCTTTTTCTTCTTCTTAATCTTACATCTTAATAGGAAATCCATGATGTTCACACCAGGCGTACCACTGTTCTCCATGCCCTGCCTGTGTATCTGCATGAGGAAGTCGCTGGATTTTTCAAAACCTGCACAGTGAGTCCGAGTGAAAATAATTTACAGTACAACTGTATATTAAGTGAACAGTTAATCAAAATGCTAAGTATCAGTCTTCCTTCCTTCCAGGTCTCCCTTGTGAAAGATATATTTGATCTCGACGGGACTAACCTGGTTAAATAAAAATAACCTTCTCACCAAAAAAAAATTTCTAACTAAAATATAAACAACTTACAAACACAACTCCATATACTTAGCTTTCTGCTGCACTTTGTAGAAACCATGGATTTACTTGTGATTATTATGTCTCTTTCATTCCTTCAGGACACGCCTGATGAGCCAGAGCTTCAGGGTGTTGCAGTGGCCCTCCTTACTGTCATCAGTGACCATGACACAAGTCCAGTTCACTACCAGCCTGTGACAATCTCTGTTGTCATTGAAAGTCACATCATGATCAGCCTCCCCAGATTTGGTGATTCCTTCCTGGTAATGTTTGGACTAATCTATGCACTACACCTCAGCTACCCCAAGGGACTTACCAACACTTTTGAATTCATTCAGAAGATTTTACTAGGTCTAGAAGCTGGTAAACTGTCGCCCAGGTTGCAGACTCTCAAGAATGACTTGATGATGCAATAATTTTTTTTTCTTCTGATTTTTCAATGGATTTTCTCCCCGTCCCAATTAGTCGTTGTGCCAATCGCCCCCCCCCCCTCCCCTACCTGGTGCTGTATGCATGTTCTCCTACGAGTCGGTATAAGGGCGTCCCGAGTCGATCGCACGCTTCCCCCGAGACATGCGCCGACAGCCAGTGACGTCTTTTCACTTGGCAGCGAGGGCTCTCATTGGTGAAGTGTAACGCGTGGGAGGGCACGCTATCTCCACCAAGTCCTGCCCCGCTTAGCAAGCGCCGAGACCTGACCTGTAGGCATCGCTGTCCACAACGCCAGATTCCCACCCGCCAGCTTCCCCACCCCCTAATACTGCCAAATTGTATTAGTGTGAACGGCCAGCCAAGCTGGTGACAACGCAGGGAGTTGGATTCGAACACGCGAATCCAGTGTCTCCAGCGTTGGTGACGAACGCAATCTCCGCTACGTCACCTGACCGCTCTTGCATTAAACTTTTGAAGGTATTATTTTGACATGACAAGGAAATTAATACCTCACCCCACATCCTTCTTTCAGATGAGTTTATATTCCTTACTGTAATCAGTGATCATGACACAAGTCCAGTTCACTACCAGCCTGTGACAATCTCTATTGTCATTGAAAGTCATATCATGATCAGCCTCCCCAGATTTGGTGATTCCTTCCTGTAATGTTTGGACTAATCTATGCACTACCCCAAAGCACTTACCAACACCTCAAAAGTGTGTCTATAGAAACTCATCTGAAATGTCTTGTCATGTCAAAATAATACCTTCAAAAGTTGCTGTACTACTTTGCAGATGTTCAGCCAATAGGTCCAAACTACTCAATGTACCTTGTTCTTTATTTTTTATGTAATATGTTTACATTTGAGAGTTTTACAGTTCGAATTTTCTTAACCGTCTATAGCTGGCATTATTGTAATTTCATCCAAGTAAGTTTTAGAGTTGAAAGAGTTTATCAGAATCTCAAAGGCAACATCCAAGTCCCAAACGTTTGTGTCTCGAGGAACAATAGGAGGCAATGGGCATAAATGCCACTCTGCTCTGACTGCTTCCATTGCTTGTAGGCAGTGGTAGAGTTAGTGTTCTCAGTACAGAGTACAAGGCGATATACCAGGAGCCATAAACGCAACACAGAAGCGTTATTATTAACATATACAGAATATGAACTTATACAGAATATGAACTGGTCAATTACACAACTAGAGTGAATAAAGACACAATAATTGATTAATAAAATAACTATTCACCATTAGCTGGACTCAGTTCCGTTTCACTTGAATGAATCGCTTGGGAGTCAGCAGCAGCAGACCATCGATCTTGTATGCTGAGAGTGGGACTGTATCCTTGAGCCCTTGTAGGCAGTAGTATACCGCAGTAACTTGAAAAAAGTAAAAATTTAGTTATGAGTGAAATTGACCTTGTCAATAAATGTTTTATCTTGTGACCAAGTTTCAGATGTTAATGTCGCTCAGTTTTGGAGATATGGGGTTTTAAAAACTGCAGTAACTACAAAATCACACTCAAAACCCAGGCAGACCGCAGTAACTTCCAAACGGTGAAAAATGGCTTTAAAGTGTTTTGACTTGCCATCCAAAATGTGTTATAGGTAAATAGATGATAGTACCCAGATTTAACATGTATTAATGAAGTAATCTTTAGGCATACAAAAATATGACATAATTATTTTAATTAACCCCAAAAAAGCAGATATTGCACTCTGCTGCACGATTTCCTTAAATAATTATACAGGTAATGTACAGGCAAAGTGCAGTAACTTCAAATACAATGTTGTTTTCCCTCCAGCTTTCATAACTTAACCTAGCCATTTTGAAAATGAAATTTAATACCTGAATATATTGGAATGATGATGATCCAAATAAAATGGCTAGGTGAAGTTATGAAAGCTGGAGGGAAAACAACATTGTATTTGAAGTTACTGCACTTTGCCTGTACATTACCTGTATAATTATTTAAGGAAATCATGCAGCAGAGTGTAGTATCTGCTTTTTTGGGGTTAATTAAAATAACTACGTCATATTTTTGTATGCCTAAAGATTACTTCATTAATACATGTTAAATCTGGGTACTATCATCTATCTACCTATAACACATTTTGGATGGCAAGTCAAAAAACTTTAAAGCCATTTTTCTCAGTTTCACTGTTTGGAAGTTACTGCGGTCTGCCTTGACAGGGCAGTATAGTTAGTGTACTGTATAGTGTTCTTAGTACAGAGTACTGTAGTGTTCTAGTTATCATTCTGCAAACATAGCCTGCTCTAAATGACGGATGGTGCCTCTGACATTCTGACTAACTCTTTCAATGAAAACACCATCTTGTTCCATGATACATCATGGAGCAAATACAGCTGCATTTCCATATGTAGGTATGTGCACTATTAACAGTATTGCCAGCTGTATAGCATGTAATGTGGATTGGTATTTTGGTTCCACATTGGCAGGACCCAATATACAGCACAACGTTTGTGATTTTACATGTGCCAAGCGGATTGACAATTTTCAGATAATCTATACATTTTATTCTGTACTGTACATAGATACACTGTGTTATCCCAATGGTCACAATAGTTGCCGTCAACATGTTTGCTCATTCTATGACCACACTATACAAATTTGAGTAATTCAGCCAGGATGTAAACGGCTCTGGTCATGTGCACTGCACATATTGAGACCCTTTATTATTTCAATATTTGCTGGAAATACATTGATACATCATTCAGTAACATTTTCAGAGCCTTATAACAAACATTATTACACTATTGTGACCAGTGGGATTAAATGTGTAATATACATTACATTGTATGTACATGTTATAACATGCATGTATTTATTTTCTATATATATTTTCTATATATATATTTTCAATTTTAACATTGCCATAATGTTGGAGAGGGCAACACAATGTTTTTGTTGCCTTAACTGAGAATTGTAAGTCTTAGCCAACTGAAAACATTTGAGTTTATCAACTTAAAAAAATTGAGGCATGGGATTACGTCAATTTTTTTAAGTTCTGGAAACTTATTCGGTTTTACAGTGTAGCTCTACTCTGTCCATATAATAACCATCTCCTTGGTTTTGGAGATGTTTGTGGGTTAGGTTGTTATAAGCACCACCACTCAACTAGTGAGGAGACTTCTGCTCTGTAAGCTGTTTCATTATTACAGGAGATCAGACCGGTCAGACCTATCCGGCAAATGTGATGTATCACAGTCAAAAGTACTCAAACTCTACTGTCTTCATAGCTATTAATGAACACAATGCTAACTTTTTAGTTGTTGTTGAATTACTCTAACTTACCATGTTTAGATAATAAAGTGATAACACTTTATAATAACACTCAGTTATAAGACCTTTATAAGGTATTTGTAGATAATGAACTAATCATGAACAAATAATTTATACAGATGAAGCCTTTAGTTTTCATGGACGCTTTGCCGCGACGCGCGCACAGTGATATCACGTCGTTGGAATTAATTAGGAACCCAGGCTGCTGTTCTGTTTTATGCCGCCAGGAGGCGCAAAGTCATTAGACGGACGCTACAACGTCCTACAGTACTGTACTGTATGTAACGATCTGTATATGTTTTGTTGTCTAAAATAAATACCATACCATATGTCTACAGGCGTATATGTGAATAGACGTTCTAAACCTTTAAATTACAATGACGGCTAATTGCTTAGGAATGCTGAACAATGATCCGCGTTTATGCAGGAATGGAATTTACCGTTAGGTTATGGCTATAACCAAGTTCTGTGAGTATTGGTGACGCTCGGCGTCACTACTGCACTGTACCTCGCTTGTGCACGCGCACTGAATAAAAAATTCCACAATGCACCTTTACATCCCAACATCCGTCTGGCCACACCCCCATCAGCTTACCTACATAAGCAGGGGTGCACACGCACAACCCGCATGCCACCCGGGAACGAACGGAAGGAACAACCTCGTTACTGCCCCCAGAATCACGGGGTCAAGAACAAACCCAACCCTGTGGCAAGGCCGTAGCAGCGGAGCGCGAAGGAAGACCCAGACCCACTGAAGGGACTGGATCCCCTGGAAAACGGGGGCCCGGAGAGGTCAATGACGCCAGGCATCAAGACCCCACCAGGCGGTCACTTAGTGACACCGCCCCCCACATCGCCAGCGTATTCGGATAAGGCCCCTCCAAGAGCGGGCCCTTTCCCCCCAATAGCACACCGCCTGGTACACTGACCCTGCAGAACAGGCAGTCAGCATGGCCGTAAGCACACAAAAAGGTTAACCAACGGAAGCAGGCAGCGCACCGGGGAAACCAGGCAACAGGCTGTAACCTGAGCCTGGAGCACTGCGGACGAGACAGGCGCCAAAGGAGTTAGCTGAGAACAGCCCCCTCGGCGGAAGGGGCGTATGCTGGCGTTGTTGCATGACCAAGCCTCCATTAAAAAAAACCCACCCAGAGGGGTTGAGGCAGAGAAGGCTGACATGATTGGCAGACGTCATGAACGTGCAGGGGCACACTCAACCGGGTAACCCGGGAGTTGACACTGCTCCAACACACCAGGGAATCAACCACCTTGTCGTTACCCTATGCGGTGGTTGTTCCTATAACCCCTCAAGAAAAAACTCCAAAACACACCTGCGGGCATAACTGGCTATACCGCAGTACAAGTGTTTCAGTTTTCAAAAAAGGGTTATTCCAGGCCTACGGGTCGACGAAACATTACTTCGGACCGGGCCCGGCGGCACGGGAAGCACAGGGTTGCCAGAGGAGGTCCAATACCACCCCAACAGCCCCCTCTTCGCCACGCGTGAGAGAGGAGCGAAAATAATGGAGAACCAGCCCCAAGCACACCGCACTTGGTATTCCCAGGCGGTCTCCCAACCAAGTACTAACCAGGACCAAACCTGCGTAGCGGCCGAGATCGGACGAGATCGGGGCGTGTACAGGTTGGCATGGCCGTAAGCCATTACGACAGTGCAGAGTACAATATGTACCCAACAAGGGTCTCCATAGTGCCTAACCCTGTGACACCCGGACCGACCTGGCATTTTCCCCCCCGAAAAAAGCACAAGTCCCTCGGGGTACCAGAACAGCAGATCTGCATCCCCGGCGGACAACGGGTTAACTGACCTGGACCAGCGTGACCAGACCAGTCCCGTGTCCTAACCACGCCGACATGCCCACTCCAGGAGAGGGGGTAGGTATGCGTGTCGATCTAAAACATGAAAAGAGGGCGCCACCCAGACGGCCCTCATTTAGACCGTGCTCAGTGGCCCACCCCTATGTTCAGATCTATTCCGTTAACATCCCCCAGATATGGACGAGAATTCATCGAGACAACCTAGTAAACTGGCGCTCGGAAGAGACAAAACCCCATCCCAGTTGCCCTATAAAAACGCTGTTTTAACAAGCAACCAAGGCGCACTTAGCCCCTGTGTGATCCTGTAACAGAAACACACCGAGCCAGCACTATGTATGCGTCCAGACCCAAACACATCAATGGATAGTCTAGCAAGACACCAAACATTGTTCCTCCAAGTCGCCTGGGAGAACGACACGGAGCCGTCGTGCTTCATGTACCTTCCTCTTTTTATTCAAAAAAGTAAGAACACAGACTGACATGAATCCCTCGTGACACAGGCTGAGGGTAAAAATTGTTTACATTTTTACATCCCACCACCCTCCCATAAGGAGGAGGCGGAAATCCCCAGAGAGACTTCCCACGCGAGCTGTATAGATTGAAAAGAATATATTGCAACATTGAGCCATGTAAAATTTTGGTTTTAGGGCTCTCCGAAGAGGAGGCACTGAACCCATACACACTCAATAATCAAATTGAATCGAATACACACACAATAGAGCAGGACTCCTTTTTGGAGTTTTACTCACCTTGACAATCTGAGGAGGAGGCTCTGCACTCTGAGGAGGCTCCCTCACATGGAAGGAGAGTCCTAACTCACAGAAGGCCCGAGTAGGAGCTTCGTGAGGAGGAGCCCTGACCCCTCCCTGAAACAGATCCATCATATGGACCTGAACAGTTCAAGGAAGTCTTACCAACAGAGACGCGCACAGTGACATACTCTGTGGCGAGGGAATTTCTGCGGTGCACACGCCCAATATTCCAGGGCGTGGGACCAGGAAACTCACCCCCCCCCCTTACCCTGTAACGTGCCGAACAGCAACGTGACAGGAACCTTGAAGGACAGGAGGTCTTAACCCCTGCCCATCAAAGAAGGGGAGGAAAGGATTACCAGTTCACCCCTTTACGACCCCACACCCATGATACGATGTAACGACAAAAAAGAGTATGACACAGTCATAGTCAGCTACATGAAGCATCTAACAGCTTCACACAGCTCATGTGCTAACCTGCTATCTGATTTTTACTAAGGAAAAAACACAGAATAGAGAGGGCCCCCTTAAGAGCCCCGGTACCAGACTTACACATGTGCTTCTGTGGCCAACCCAACCCAGTTGTAGATCACAAGATACACACAACCCTTTACCACCACAAAAAATGGCAATACACTCTACAGAGGAACGCCGTTTTTCATAATGAGAGAATACACAATTCTCGATTAGTATCGGCCACAGGCCTTGCCAAGCACACACGAAAAGTGACCAAACAATCTTTTCTTTTAGGAAAATACAGTTCCTCAAGCAGTTTTAGCACAACCCCAGCAATCAAGCCAAGGGTTACATCGTATCCCACCACACAGTGACACAATATATTGTAAACAACATGTCTGAGAGGAGGGTGAGGAAGTCCCCAGGGAACCGGGGGGAATGCCCCTCCTACCTTACCCTTAATACGGCCAGTTGAACAGGTAAACCTGTTAATATGTGAACACACTGTTCATTGTCATTACAGGCTGAGAAAAGAATTCATTCTTCACTCATATGTCACTAAGCATAGCTTTATAGGTTAGTTTAACCCCTTTAGTTGTGAGTACACGGTACATGAACACACATGATGTTTCTCAACACAACAAACCAGATCATTTTTACATCTGTAACAAACAACCCGATTTGCATGGAGAAGCTAATACCAGTGACAAGACAATTCACACACAACTCGCGTCGTATCCTAAATGTAGTGCAGCAACACTCGTTTTGGAAAACATCGTTATTTACAAAACATTTAGAAGGGAAGGAAGAAGACGCGTTTTAAGGTCTGGTCAGGACCTTCCTACCGAGAGCGCAGATCAAGCGAACTGCAGTCTCTAACAGGGCACCGATAGTAAACACAGCATCCTGTGTTTGACGACACAGGCAGCGTCGCTGCTCCATCCCGCCGCTACGGTTCTCCTTGTTGACGCAGTCCTCGCCGGCCGGCTCCGGGTAGGTTCGACTAACATCCTCTGTCAAAGATGACGTCGTAGTCAGAGTGTTTAAGGCATGTTATAGTCACAGAAAACGTTCAACAGTGTAGCATTAAGCTAACAGCCGTTCGGCTGATAGCAGCAAGCTAACGTGTACTAGCCTGGTAAACACAGCGAGCTAATACCGCAGCTAACAGCTGCGCAGCTAACAGCTGACTGGCTAACACAGTAGGCCACAACTAGCACGCAAGCTAAGCAGCTATCTGCTAAGCAGCTACCACCTGAACTTGTACACAAACGATATAACAAGCCACACTTCAGACAGGCCGCCGTTCTGAAACCCTCCTCACCTTTTAAGAGAGAAGAGGAAAAAAGATGTCAACACAATTTACAACGGTGATTTTACCAGACATCCGGCGGAGCCAGCACAAGTCCCATCTGGGCTGTAGCCGACTTGAACATGGATCTCCCGATAACGAACATCCATGCCCACATTTCCTTGTGAGGGTATACTCTCATTTGTATATGAAAGATGGGGCCTACACTGTGACAGAGAAGCATCCACTCGTCCAGAGAATCCTGGGATCACCAGTTACTGGTCGTGGCCCACTAGTTGACTATAATGGGCTTCAAACCAAGATTCTCCGCCGTCGCCTGAACAGAAGGACCCTAATCTGGGGCCGGTTTTCGTAAACATTGTCAGCTAGCCCCCATAGCACTAACAGACAAGTGGTGCTCGCAAGCAAACATTACTCACCAAACCTGGAACCCACCGCTTCTCACAACAGTCGGTGCGTCCTACAGTCAAGCTGTGTTGCTGGAGGGTCTTACCCCATCCAGCCGCAGCAAGGAGGATTGTAGTTGGGAGGCATGTCAGCGGCGTGAACTCCTAATACGAAAAAACCGGTGGAGGTGTAGAATGATCATCATCTTCCAGACACTCCAGTAACGAAGACAATATCGCCGTATTTTCTCGAAAAATAGTGAGAGAGAAAATAAAGATATGATGTCAACGTATCTCTTGTTTTCCAACTTTCTTCAACTAGCAACCTCGTCAAGTGGGGATCTACCGAAGGCACTTCCTTGTGGTGAAAGCGAAGAAGGAGGCGAGTGTGTGGCCCCACCCCTGCTTATGTAGGTAAGCTGATGGGGGTGTGGCCAGACGGATGTTGGGATGTAAAGGTGCACTGTGGAATTTTTTATTCAGTGCGTGTGCATGAGCGAGGTACAGTGCAGTAGTGACGCCGAGCGGAGCCATACGATACAGAACTATGGTTACCTGGAACAAAACAACAAGCCGACGTACGTCCATTAATGTCATCAGAAGAAAGCGGTAAAGCGGTTGTGTAAACACGCAATGTTGCTGAATAAAATAATTAACCAGTTAAAACCTGTCGAATGGAGCAGTCAATGTGTATATTTTGTATATATTGCTAGTATAAATTTATGTTTTGAAGAGAGGGTCTTTCCTCATAATACCAGACAGGCCCCTGATGTAAACAAGCATTCCTAAGCAATTAGCCGTCAACGCCTCTTTGTGGTTTAATTTACATGTTAATGTAGGGAGGGGGGTTGTATTAATTGAGACTGGCCTTTAACTTGACTTGACTGTACATTGGGGGAGGTTGGGTAGGTGGGGTGGGTGGGGCCAAATAAGAAACCAAGCACATGTTGGTAATTTGAGGGATATTTAATGAAGTTTTATGAGCATGTGTCCTCTCTGCTTAATGGCCATGAATGAAAAAATGTCACATGATTGCACATAGTGCATGCGGGGCACAGTGAATCAGGGCACAGTGGATACATTTTTCAAGTGATTCACTGTGCCCCGGTAAAAGGAGGTTGCTTTGTTTGTTGACTAACAGCAATATTAACTCCTCAATTTAACAATTTTTTATTCCAAATATAACTATATATATATATTATATCTGTGCCATACTATTGCCCAGATCCACAACCTCCACAACCAGCCAAAGAACTTCATCGACCTGCACCAGAAATTTCACATGAAGCCCCAGATGACACCGCAACATCTTCAAAGGCACTCGAAGCAGTTGGTTCATTATAACCATGAAAATAATACAATGTTAGGTGTTGCCGTGATTATCTTGTTCTGGGTTTTACATAGGCTACTAGCAAAACATTTCATATTGTTTCAGTATTTTCAACTGTTGGTCTGGTTGATATGTCTATTGTTGACATGTCTTATTTGTACATGAAAGTTTTGCTTCGTTCACACAATAAAGATGCTGTTTGTGAAAAAATTATGTATAATATCTGGACTGATTCACAGTGCCCCAGGTAGCGATCCACTGTACCCCGTTACTGGGGCACAGTGGATCAAATATATTTTTACATTCAACCCCATCTCAGCAACAGAAAAATGCTGAAATATAAGATTTCTGATCCACTGTGCCCCGGTCTCCCCTACATTGGAATATTGACAACCATACTTGGTCATTTACTGTACATTGGAGGGAGTTGGGTTAGGACATTTACATTTACATCTATGAGGTCTTCTTGCAGTCTGGCGGGAATGCTGCTGTTAATGTACGTCACAAATGGATTACGCATTCCTAAGCAATTAGCCGTCAACGCCTCTTTGTGGTTTCATTTACATGTTAATGTATAGGGAGGGTGTTGTATTCATTGAGACTGGCCTTTAACTTGACATGACTGTACATTGGGGGAGGTTGGGTAGGTGGGGGGGGTTGGGTAGGAGGGGTGGGGGGGAACACTGTACAACTGTACAAGCAAAACTGTACATTGGAATATTGACAACCATACTTGGTAATTTACTGTACATTGGAGGGAGTTGGGTTAGGACATTTACATTTACATCATACATATATTTAATTTATGTTTTGAAGAGAGGGTCTTTCCTCATAATACCAGACAGGCCCCTGATAGAACAAGCATTCCTAAGCAATTAGCAGTTTTTTACACCAGGGTCCCCCATTTTCAATTCATCATAACATTTATGACATACATGACATACAGATATACAGTATCCAGACATTTATGACATATAGAACAAGAATGAAACAGGAACTTATTAAACCCTTATTATCATTAGATTGTAGCGGCAGAGGTTTTTGTCAACTTAAATCATGTTTCTTAATGTATGCTGTCCTGGCCTTCCCACATATAGGCAGAAATGAAAGCTATGTAAACCTGTTTCTGCAATAAAACAATAGTTTCGTTTGAGTTTACTGTACCCATTCTGCAATCTGTTAATAAAGTTTGCAATTCAATTCAATTCAAAGAGCACCACAGGTTATTCAAGCAAGTGTTTGCATCCCAAAGGATATGCCTGTTTCAAGCAAATAAAATTGCATTGTTAAATACTGATTTCTGCTTTGACCCTGTTTATTTTAAATGTATTATTCTAGAGTAAATTATAATTTAATTCTATATTGAGTGCAATATGATATTCTATATTGAGTGAAATTATAACTCTATATTGAGGCAATAGTGACATAACAGTGAAAGTTATGATAGACAATGTATGTATTGAAAGAGTAAATCAAACCACATTCCTGTCTGGAAGTATGGGAGGGGGCTAAAGCATGCATCCGTATTCAGCTGAGTAGTGAGGGGTGGGGTAGACCCTCCTCTATATAAAGTGTTGTATCACCTTGACTTTCGAACGGTCTGTTGTCAGTGTGAAAATGACTAAAATCTACAAACAACATTCTCAAGATGTGCGTCAGTTACGATCTCAAGGCATGTCTACAAGACGCATTAGGCAACATCTTGCATCGTTAGTGTAACTGAGGGGTACAATTCCCTGACTGTATTGATAAGTATGGTATCATTAAACCACTACCGCTTTATGTACTTTAACTTCTGGCCATACAGTACACGATATCTAAATATGATGAACACTTTCCCACAATGAAATCGGTTCCACACAAAGGTAATAATCAAATATTTAATATATAGCAAAAGGTACATATAATAGTTACTATTACATTTATGATTTGAATGCACTTGTAAGGCAAATGAGTACTCGTAGGCAAATCAACACTGAATGTCCAATCTCTGGTTACGCAGGAAGCAAGTATACAACCTGGCTCTTAGGGAATTAGATCTATGGTACTCTTAATGATATAGCAGGATATTCTGGAAGGGGTCCTCCCGGTTGTAGGCCGGTAGGGGGGGTAGGAGAGCCGTCGGTAGTAGACCGTCTGGTCAACGATGTCTAGGGAGACTTCAAGTACAGAAGACAGTGCAGTAGACTCTTGATCCGCAGATGAATACACCTTGGTTCTCTTGTAGGCTGTAGCTCCACAGTGAAGAAGAAGCTAGGCGACCTCAGTCTCTAAGCGCCGACTCAACTTGACTCCTCTCGGGGGTAAATCCAACACTCACAGGCGTCGGCGATTATCCGCTCCACAAATCACAGTACCAAAGCAAATATATTCCAGCCGCATAGGGCTCAGCAGTCGTCGGGTAGGTAATCCAGTGTACATGTCCCTCGGTCCTCGTCTAGATCTCCTCGGAAGAAAGCGCCATGTGTGGTCGGCCCCAGCCTGGATAAGACTCTAGATAACACGAGGAAGCGTTGGAGATGCTGGTCACTTTAGAACTCTAACCGCACGATGCACCATACACGATAGACTATCATTACTTAATAGAAATACGTCGCACTCGACGGTACAGTGCCAAACTCTGACAATTCAGCTATTAATTCGCACAAGGTCTCGATGCTATTCTAAGGCCAAACAGGCCATACTACACCGCACGCGGTATCGTGGGTGAGGCTTCACGTTCTGTTACTTAGTTGGGTAGAAGGGTAAAGGACTAAGGGTCTTCTACATTTACTTGCGCCATATTTATATGCACGCTGAACAAATAGTGCCACTCTCTTTTCGGTAGCCGTATTCCTGCGCAGAGCCGGGCTAGTAGAGACATGTCTCGTCGGTACCATTGAACTTGGCTCCAAGGGGCTTGTCCCCTGGCGCCAGGTCCTTGTCCAATAAGAGAATGAACTATTATGGGCTATAGTAGGCTAAAGGGATATTCCGTGTATATGTACAAGGAATATACAAGGGATATCAAACGATATACAAATACTATTCAATATATATCCATAAATAAATATATATATTCGGTTTAATCTGATCCTTCGTAACAGCCGCCCCCTAATTAGTCCCACCTAATTAGCTAAGCAGAGACAGATTAACCGCACTGTCCACTACTCAATGTCCGCTGTGAGGGTCAGTCAGTTCACAAAGTCATGGGGTTATGGTCGTCATCGATAGTATCAGGGAGCCTCTGCAGTTCTATTAGCCTCGCCACGGGTCGGGTGTAGGTCCGCCCTTGGACGAGCACTTCAGCTGCTCGGACCTTTCCATCGGCACCGGTGATCACTTTGCTTACGCGGCCAGCCGGCCACATAGCTCGGGGTAGTGACTGGTCGATAATCATGACGACTGTTCCTTCTGTCAAATTGTCTCTCTCTTTCACCCACTTCTGGCGGGTCTGTAGAGACGGCAGGTAGTGGAGTAGGAAGCTGTTCCAAAACTTGTCAGCCAGTACTTGACTGTACCTCCACATTCTTCGGCCGTTCGCTTCTTCAGGCCTGTACATTGTCTGTGGTAGCGTGGGGTCCAGCCGCCCCATCAAGAGTGTGTTGGGGGTGACTGGGTCGACATCTGCTACATCACTTGAGACGTAACCGAGGGGCTTTGAGTTCAATACTCCCTCGATCTCCGTGAGGACTGTCATTAAGACTTCTTCCGCCACGGTCTGGGCCCCAAGCACGGCGTACAGGGCTGTCTTTATGGAACGTACTTCTCGTTCCCAAGTTCCACCGAAGTGAGGTGCGTTCGGGGGATTAAACTGGAAGTCAATCTGGGATGGAGCGAGGTGGGTCTTAAGTTCTGGGCCCATAGCTTGGAAGCTCTCTCTCAGCTCTCTTTCTCCGCCTTTGAAGTTTGTCCCGTGATCAGACAGTAATGTAGACGGTTTTCCTTTCCGTGATGTGAATCTTCGGAAGGCCATAAGGAATGAGTCTGTGCTCATGGTTGGAAGGAGTTCGATATGTATCGCTCTGGTGGTCATGCATTTGAATACAATACCCCACCGCTTCTCGGTTCCTCTTCCTTTCTTTATATACAGCGGGCCGAAACAGTCCATACCGGTGGAGTGAAAAGGCTTGTCGCCGAGTCGGAGGCGACAGGGAGGTAGGTCAGCCATCCGGGGTATACTGGGCTGGGCTCGCCACT
Organism: Notolepis coatsorum; assembly: GCF_963971535.1. NCBI lineage: Eukaryota > Metazoa > Chordata > Actinopteri > Aulopiformes > Paralepididae > Notolepis > Notolepis coatsorum. Next base: position 65,060,577 of record NC_140174.1, read on the forward strand.
TACGACAGTCTAGACAGGTTCGCTGGAAGCGCCGCACTGCTTCTCTCCCTTGCAGTATCCAATAACGACGTCTGATCTCCGCGAAGACTCTCTCTGCCCCTGCGTGGTGCACATCCTCGTCGTATTTCTTTATGATCAGCTCTGTGACCTTGTGTCGGCTGTTCAAGACTCAAGGGTACTTGACGTCATCCGGTAAGTCTGGGGCTCTCCGCAGACGACCACCCACTCTGATGAGACTATGGGCGTCGCTCTCGGGGGCTAGGTGGAGCAGTCTGCTGTCTGATGGGACGGGCTTTGCTCCCTGTAGACAGGCTAGCTCATCGGGGAACGAGTCTCTCTGGGCTCGTTGTAGTAGAAGTTCTGCTTCTTCGTAGTCAGCTGCTGAAATGTCAGTCGTGGGCTGAACCTCTGGGTGGTGCCACAGAAATGTCTTTAGCTGCGCACTCTGTAGGGTGAGGCAATCGTCTATGTCGGGGTCTGTGGAGACGAGTGTGTTCAATCCACAGAACATAGGTTTCTTGTTTTCGGCCTCCTCTTTACTCGCCTCCCGTGGGGTGGGTGTAGGCCACTCTTCTTCCGGGAGCTTGAGGAACTCTGGCCCGTCACTGTAGAGGTTGTGACGGGTGAGGTCATCCAGGGACATTCCCCGGGTGATGACGTCAGCTGGGTTGTGTTTGGTGTCCACATAGCTCCAGCTCGCTACTTCTGTTGACTCTTGAATCTCGGTGACTCTGACTCCCACGAAGACCTTGTATCTGCACGAATCAGACCGGATCCATGTGAGTACTGTCGTGGAGTCTGACCACAAGATTGTTCTTTGCACCGGGATGGTGAGTTCACGTTGGATTAACGTGGCGAGCTGCGCTCCTGCTAGGGCTGCGCAGAGCTCTAGACGTGGGATAGATTGTTGCTTTCGTGGGGCTATTCTTGAGCGAGCCAGGATGAAAGCAGTATGTATTTCTCCTCCCTCCTCTCGGGCACGCAAGTAGGCCACCGAACCGTAGGCTACTTCGGAGGCGTCGCTGAATACGTGCAGGTCGATCTTGCATGTCTCTGGCCTCACTGTGGGTGGGAAGTAGCTGCGGCGTATATTAACACCTGGGAGTGAGCGGAGTTCCGTCTCCCACTCTCTCCATGTGGATGCAAGGTGTTCGGGTATGGGATCGTCCCAGCCCTGGTCCTTGTCCCATAGCGCTCTTACAATCATCTTTGCCCTGGTGGTGTAAGGTAGAATACATCCCAACGGGTCATATTGTCTGGCGAGTGTTCTGTATACACTCCGTCTGGTGGTCGGTATTGCCGTCGACCTTCCCTGCTCCTTGGTCAGGGGTTTGTGTCTATAATGGAGCGAGTCTGTTTTGAAGCGCCAGACTAGTCCTAGTGTCATTTCTTGGGCTTCTCCTGGGATGGTCGCCATCCAGGTGTCGCTGCTCGCTGCCTTGTCCTCGGGGGAGAGGCTGCGCAGTACTTGCGGGTCGCTGCTGGCCCACTGCATGAGATCAAAGCCGCCTTTGATCAGGGAGGCGCGGAGCTTGAGTAGGAGAGCCTCGGCTTCTTCTGGCGTCGAGACGCTTTGTAAACAGTTGTCCACGTAGAAACTATTTGTCACACTTTGTCGGACCTCTTCATCTGCTGCTGGGTCCTCTGCGACGTGTTTTTGTAGTGCAAACGTAGCACAGCATGGGCTGCATGTGGTTCCGAAAGGGAGGACTTCCCATTGATAGATGGCTGGGTGCTCATCTCCGATCCTCTCTCTCCATAGGAACCGCAGCAGGGGCTTGTCCTCCTCCACTAGTCTCACCTGCAGGAACATCCCTTTGATGTCGCCGCTGATAGCCACCTTGTCCTGGCGGAAGCGTAGTAGCACGCCTAGTAGGGAGGGGCCGAGTGTTGGGCCGGCCAAGAGTTCATTATTCAGATTTTGTGATCCGATCTGGTAGCTGCAGTTAAACACAATACGATCCTTGCCGTTGTGGTGGACCTTGTGGTGCGGCACGTACCATGATTCGGTCGTCTGATCAGCCTCTTTAATGTCAATTTTCTTTATGTGTCCCGCTGTGATTAGCTTGTTAATCTCAGCGCGGTACACAGCCTCTTGAGCGGGGTCTTTGGCTAGGCGCCGCTCAGTGTTCAATAGATACCGCTCCGTCGCCTCTTTTGTGGCGTGAAAGGTGGGCATTCCCTCTCGCCTCAGGAGTGGAGTTGCGTATCTCATCACTCCGTTGACTGTGACTCTCTTTGTCCCGTGCTCGAGGAGGGCTATAGCGTAAATATCTTCCTTAGAACGAATGTCTTTCTTTTCGTTCTTAAAGGGCATTGTCTCTAGTGTCCATAGCCTCTCGACATGCTGCAGGAGTGTGGTGTCTCCTTCTGTCGCTCTGGAGTGGAGGCAGCTAGTGGCTGCTGTTCGGTTAAGAGACTTGGCGAGGGGGCCTTGTAATGTCCATCCTAGGCGGGTCTCGACTGCTGCAGGACAACCTCTGGGTCCTGTATGGACCCGGTCTATCGGGACTATGAGGTCTGCATGGTCGGAGCCTATCAGCAGGGTCGGGGTGGCACCGTCTATGAGCGGGATAGGGAGTTGACGCAGGTGCACATATTTATCCATCAGCTTGGCGATGGGGTAGGTGTACTGCGATAGTCCTATTTCTTGGCTGGTGAAAGCATTAGTAATCCTATACCGTCTCTCGGGCTGCCCGCTTGCTGCGATAGTGAAGGAGACATTCTCGCCCTTTATCGTCTTTAGATCTCTTCTTATTGTCCGAATCGTCATCTGGTTCTCGCTCCCCCGCAGCCCCAGCTGGGCCGCAGCGGACGCGAGGAGAAGGGTCTTCTCTGACCCGTCGTCAAGGACGGCGTAAGTGTCCATGACCTTATCTTGGTAACTCAGTGTTACGCGGACCACCTTTAAGAGCACCTGGGGTCGCCGCTGCTGCTAGCGGGGTCAATGTACATAACACTTGTGTGGTAACCTCTAATAATAAGTAAGCCACACAACACGCTTGTGATCCATTTGGTTGAGTAGTTTAGTGGGTAACGGGAGCCATACAATACAGGTGCGTCTTACACTCTGCGCACGTTAGTCATACAGGTAAGAACGCCGGCACCGGATACGGAGAATACCTCACGTATATATCTGTAGTCACAAAATAATATCCCTTGAGCAATAGCTCCCTCTAGTGGGGGAATATAGATACTGCCTCCATATTAATCCTAGATATATATATAAGGCTGACATTACAACACCCCTCCCCCTTTAAATTTCAACATTACCCAATGTCCATGTAATACAAAAATAATACTAAATAAAGGACTTAGCAACAGCTTACCAAATAAGGCACTTGGAAAACATATTACCAACAGTCATTACACTCATAACTGTCTCGTTAAATGTTCAGTCTGTCGGGAGGTCTGCGATCACGCTGTGACCTGCGCAATACCGCTGGTGACCTCGGACACACCACAGGTGACTGAGGTTTGGGTGGCTCTGGTGTTGAGAGCATGAGAGGGGTCTGAGTGTCAACTCTACTTGGGGACACAGACACCTCTCCTGGGGAGTCTGTCACTGGTACCGTAGTCACTGGCAAACAACATTCTCCCATAGTCTGTTCCCCACGGGTATCCACCGTGGTGCGATCCGTCTCTGAACTGGTGTCGTGGCGTAGGCGTACATGGTCCTGGTGTCTACGGAAAACACGTCCATCAGTCAGTTGAATGACATAGGAAACTGGGCCACTCTGTTTCAGAATAACGCCAGGCAGCCACTGTTGCTTGTTGATAGTACTGAAATTCCTCACATAGACCTTGTCCTCAGGTCCTAATTGTCTCTCTTTTGCGTGCTGATCATGACGCTCCTTCTGCTTCTCCTGCTTCCTCTGTACTTTCGCCTTCATGTCTGGACGCAGCAAGTCCAATCTCGCCTTGGGCCTACGCCCCATCAGCATCTCTGCTGGCGTGCGCCCCGTTGTCGTTTGAGGCGTGAGGCGATAGGTAAACAAGAAACGTGAAAGTCTAGTGTTTAGAGAGTCTCCTGTCATCCTCTTTAACCCCTCTTTCACTGTCTGAACAGCCCGCTCAGCCAAACCATTTGAGGCTGGGTGGAACGGCGCCGTCCTAATGTGATTAATGCCGTTCTGGTGCATAAATTCACTGAACAGCTCACTGGTGAATGTTGGGCCATTATCCGAGACCAGGGTGTCTGGCAACCCATGGACTGCGAAGACTTGTCTGAGTTGGTCTATGGTTGTGGGGGCTGTGATATTGTTCATGATATGGGCTTCTATCCATTTTGAGTGTGCGTCTACCATGATCAGAAACATCTGTCCCATAAAGGGTCCTGCAAAGTCTACATGCAGCCTAGACCAGGGGCGGTCTGGCCACTCCCATGGGTGCAACGGAGCAGGCGGTGGATTGTTCTGATTAGTCTGACACTGTGTGCATGATTTTACCTTGCTCTCCAGATCATCGTCCATTCTTGGCCACCAGACGTATGATCTCGCTAGGCTTTTCATCCGGGAGACTCCTGGATGAGTCTCATGTATCTCCTCCACAACTTGTGACCGTCCTGGGGGCGGTACGATGACCCTCGACCCCCAGAAGATGCAGCCGTCCTGCAGGCTCAGTTCTGTTTTGCGTTTAGCATACGGCCTCAGTTCCTCTCCCTCCACGACACTGGGCCAACCTTGCAAAAGGAAGGTCTTGACCCGAGACAGGACCGGGTCCCTCTCTGTCCACTGCTTAATCTGTGTCGCTTTGATAGGTGTCTCTGCTAGCCTCTCCAATGAAAACACAGTCTCTGGAGGCACATATGTAGTGGCGGGTGTCTCTGGTAACGGCAGTCGACTCAGCGCGTCAGCATTTGCGTTATCCTTGCCCGCTTTGAACACTATAGTGTACTGGTAGGCTGAGAGTGTGAGAGCCCAACGCTGTATCCTGGCTGAGGCCAGCGGTGGGATGCATTTTGTCTCACTGAACAGACTCATCAGAGGTTTATGGTCTGTTGTGATAGTGAATGCCCGTCCGTATAGGTATTGATGGAAACGCTTCACAGCAAAAACAACAGCTAGACCCTCTTTATCTAACTGAGAGTACCCCTTCTCCGCTGCTGTTAGGGTACGTGAAGCAAAAACAACAGGCTTCTCATCTCCATCCTCCATGATGTGTGAGAGCACGGCTCCGACTCCATAAGGCGAGGCATCACTCGAGACGATGATCTCTTTGTCTGGGTCGTAGTGAACGAGCAGCTTTGCAGACTGGAGCAGCTCTTTCACTTCCTTAAAAGCCCTCTGCTGCTCTCCACTCCACTCCCACTTAGTGTCAAGGTGCAGTAGCTTGTACAGTGGGGACAAAACATTTGATAAATCCGGCAGAAATTTGCCATAATAATTCACCATGCCCAAAAACGATCTCAGTTCATGGACACTCTTTGGGCTTGGAGCCTCCTTTATGGCTCTCACCTTGTCTTCCAAAGGGCTGAGCCCCTGTGCTGTGATCCTGTGTCCCAGGTAGGTCACGCTCGGTGCCAGGAACACACACTTGGCACGCTTCAAACGCAGTCCTGCGTCGGAGAGTCGTTTCAACACCTGTGCTAGGTTAGCCAGATGCTCCGCCTCCGTGGCCCCCGTGATGAGGATATCATCTAGATATACCGCTACGTGCGGGATACCCTGTAACAGCGTGTCCATTGTTCTTTGAAAAATGGCGGGGCTGGATGCCACTCCAAACACAAGGCGATTGTATTTAAATAAGCCCTTGTGAGTGTTGATGGTGACATACTCTTTTGACTCTTCGTCAAGTTGCAGTTGCTGGTAAGCATGGCTCATGTCTAGCTTTGTGAAAAGCTTCCCCCCTGACAAGGTTGCAAACAGGTCATCCACTCTTGGTAGTGGATACTCCTCCAGTTTAGAGACCTGATTTACCGTCACCTTGTAGTCTCCACATATGCGTGCTGTATTATCCTCTTTCAGGATTGGCACAATGGGAGCCGCCCACCTTGAAAATTGGACGGGTTCAATGATGCCTTGCTTCTGCAAACGTTCCAGCTCCTCCTCCACCTTGACCTTCATGGCATACGGCACCGACCTAGGCTTGAAAAACCTTGGGGCGGCCTCAGGGTCAACATGGAGTTTCACAGTTACCCCCTTCAGTGTGCCCAGCTCGTCCCTGAAAACATCACTGTACCGATGCAGGATGTCCTCTGTCGTGTCTGTCGTGTGCACATATTTAACATTATGCCAGTTTAGCTTAATTTTCCTTAGCCAATCACGGCCCAAAAGACTTGGCCCCCCCCCCTTAGCTATAACCAGCCTGGCCTTTGCCTTCTGATTCCCCGCTAAAATGTCCACATATAGCACCCCTATATGAGGTATGGGCTGACCTGTGTATGTCCTGAGCCTGAGCTTTGATGGGCTAATGGGTGGTAGGTTAGACCTCCATGTCTTCCTGTAGGTCTCCTCACTGATGACCGATGCAGTAGCCCCTGAGTCAATCTCAAACTTTACATCCTGTCCCCCGACAGTGATAGTGGCATAATAGGGTTCAGGTGGCTCCTCATCTGTCCCCACCCCGAACATGTTGTATGCACACTCTGCTTCCTCATGTGTTTCTTCCAGGTGGTGTGTGGAGGCTTGAGCCTGACGCTGCTTTCCCTGCCAAGGCCTGCCCCTGCCCATTTTTTTGTCTTTTGAACTCCTGCACTTCTTTGCTAGGTGTCCCTTTTTATTACAATTATGGCAGACAGCCTCTTTGAATCTGCAGTCATTTGCATAATGCGACGACCCCCCACACCTAAAACATTCCACCCCTTTTTTAAACACTTCATTTTTACCAGTCTCTTTATAGGCAGGATCCCTTCTGACTTGGTGCACTGTCTGTGACACTGACAACCCATTCCCCCTCTGTATGTCCCTAGCATTATTTGCAGCCATCTCCATACCTTGGGAAATCTCTAGGGCTTTTTTAAAAGTCAGCGGCGGGGCTTCCCCCAGCAGGCGGCGCTGTATGGGGTCATTATTAATGCCGCAAACTAATCTGTCACGGAGCATATCATCCAACACTGCCCCGAATTCACAATGTTCCGACAGTTGGCGTAGCTCAGCCACAAAGTTGGCTACAGACTGACCTTGCTTCCTGAACAGACTGTGGAATTTGAAACGTTGTACTATCACAGAGGGTCTTGGGTTGTGGTGGTTCCCCACAAGCTTGACTAAGTCTTCATATGGAATTTCCCCCGGTTTCAGTGGTGTAGCTAAATTCCTTATCAGCTTATAGGTCTTAGCCCCACACACACTCAGGAGAATAGAGCGCATTTTCGCCACATCAGTAATTCCATTTGCATTGAAAAAATGTCCCAACCTTTCCTCGTACTCTGTCCAGTCCTCGTTCGCTTCCACAAACTCACTGATAGTCCCAAACGTCGCCATCTGAGCGCGAGGCTCCTCTTCCACACTCGGCTCGTCCTCTTCTCCCGATGCTCTCCCGTCCCCGAGCGATGCTCCTTCAGTACCACTGCCGGCGTCGCTCATACGTTAGCCGTCCAGCTATAGCTTTAGCCTCACGCTAACAACAAACAAAAGCAACCGGGATGACACGTCGCCAATCCAGTTTATCCTCGTCGCCAAAAATATGTGGTAACCTCTAATAATAAGTAAGCCACACAACACGCTTGTGATCCATTTGGTTGAGTAGTTTAGTGGGTAACGGGAGCCATACAATACAGGTGCGTCTTACACTCTGCGCACGTTAGTCATACAGGTAAGAACGCCGGCACCGGATACGGAGAATACCTCACGTATATATCTGTAGTCACAAAATAATATCCCTTGAGCAATAGCTCCCTCTAGTGGGGGAATATAGATACTGCCTCCATATTAATCCTAGATATATATATAAGGCTGACATTACAACAACTTGCCTTTGTGCTGCTGGATGGTGCAGGCTTTCTTCTGTTACTGTCATGTAGGACATCTAGGTGGGCTCCGTCACACCGACTACACCTCTTCTTGAGGCGGCACTCGGCTGCCATGTGACTGCACGCACATCGGTAACAGCGCCTGTTGGACTTTATCCAGTGACTCACTTCTTCAGCGGTCATCTTCTTGAACAGGTCGCATTGTGACAACCAGTGTTCCTTCTCGCAGTACGGGCACACCATCTTCCACTTCTCTTTCATCGAGGGGGTACTGTGGTTCTTGCTGCTCGGTACTGATTCTGATTGGTGCATGACAGTCACCGATCTTCGGCCATCGTTTGCTCTCCTAGGTCCCTCTCTGGAGCTTGGTGTGCTCCGCACGAACGTATCCAGCCGTAGGCTGCTGACTTCTCTCGCCAGGAAGTCGGCTAGGTCTAGGAGGGATGGCTCGGGACCGTTAGGATCACGGTGGTCTCTTTGCCGCCTGAAGCGCTCCTGTCGGGCGGGCGGCAGCTTCTCTAAAATCCTCTCGACGTTCGAGTTTGCGTATAGTTCGTGCATACCCTTTTCTCGTTGCGCCCCCAGCATCCCTACCAGGGATTGTACTTTGATAGACAGGTCGTCTAGTGAGCGATTGTCTGTTGCTGGGGGTAGGCGGTCAATATGCCTTATCTCTTGTATTACGTAATCCCATATACGTCCATATCTTTGGTCTGGTGCTGCTAGAGCCGCTGTGTATGGGGTAGTAGAGGTGGCATAGGCCAGCGCTATGTTGTGCGCTCTGGGCACTTTCAGGTGCTTCAATAGGATAGCATACTTGTGGCGTTCATCAGCTACATCCACCATCATTGTCTCTAAGCACATCCGTAGCTCCGTGTACTGTGCTCGGTTCTCATGGGTGAAGTCTGGAAACGTCGGTGTGCCAATGTATGACGCCGTGGATGGCTGGCACATCGGTGAGCGTTGGAAGAGAGGCCTCCTGGGCGAGTCTCCTCTTACGCCTCTCGGTGGGCTGGTACCGGCAGGGTACCATGGCCCGCTGGTCCAGGTACTATTCCTCGGGACTGGTCGTGCGTCATGCTCACCCGTGAATAGAGTCGGGGGTCTGTAGCGCAGAGCCGCGGGGGTATAGCCTGGGCTGTACTGGACCTCCTGGTCCTGTGGAGTAATGTGCTGCTGTCGGGCTTGACTCTCCTCTTCTCCCTCTTCTTCCTCTGCCAGGTCTTCTAGATCCTGTAGTCGTCTATTTAGCCTATCCGCGGTGTCCGCCGTTCCTTCCTTGTAGCTGAGTCTCACTTGGACCGGTCGGGGAAGGAGTTCGGAGGGGGGTGTAGGCTCTCTCTGGTGGTCGGGCTCAGGGTCGCTTAATCGGTTAGGGGAGGGTGCCCTTGACCCGTGTCTTGACGAGGCCCTGGAACCCCTTGTGGAGGGAGGGGGTGTTGCCCTGGTGATCAGCTGCTCCATTAGCTGCGCTTGTAGTCTGTCGCGCTCGGCTTGTAGTCTGTCGCGCTCGGCTTGTAGTCTGTCGCGCTCGGCTTCGCGCTGGATGAGAGCGATGTCGCGCTCTGCTTCTCTTTGGGCACCGGCAGCGGCGCGCTGGGCTTCGGCGGCGGCGCGCTGGGCTTCGGCGTGGTCTCTTACCATATTCTCTTCCGTCTGAAGGCGTCTCAGCTCCAGACGTATGCGCTCTTCTTCGCTCCGTTGCTGCGCTTGGAGGCGTTCTCTTTCAATGGTAGAATGTTCGCGCTCGCTAAGCGTCTGTGCTTGGAGTCGATCGCGCTCCGTAGAGGCTGCTAGGCTGGCGAAGAACGCCTGTGCCAGCATCCTCTCCGCCTCGCTGGGGGAAGCCGCTGGTTGAGGTGATCCGCTCCTGGCAGTACCCGTTGGGGATGCGTTCCCCTGCGGGGAGTCCTGGAGCTCTATCTCCTCGGCGCTCTCCTCATCTTGTTCCGTGCAGAGTTCCATCTCTGGAGGGTTGTCTTCCTCCCGGAGCTCTTGGGGGACTACTTCTTCGGTCTTGGCGGGGGGTAAAGTCGTGTCAGTTCCCTCCTGGTCCCCACCGTGAGCTTGGTCAGTTACATTAGAACCCACTAGGGCCTCTGTGGTCGGGGTATCCTGGTTGATAGGGTCGGACATAATTTTACTTTCTACTTTTACCGCGTTTACCGTTTGTAGAAGGCTAGGTAGTATACTGGCAGCGTAATCCTCTAAGTACTGAGGTGGCTGTCGTCTACGCTGCGGGCGTTCTACTTTAGGAGGACCGTTTCGTGGAGTGTTCATCATAGGCCATTTCAATATTAATACCACTATATTAATATTACACTAATTACCCTCCGGCTCGAAGGACCAATTGTAACTGAGGGGTACAATTCCCTGACTGTATTGATAAGTATGGTATCATTAAACCACTACCGCTTTATGTACTTTAACTTCTGGCCATACAGTACACGATATCTAAATATGATGAACACTTTCCCACAATGAAATCGGTTCCACACAAAGGTAATAATCAAATATTTAATATATAGCAAAAGGTACATATAATAGTTACTATTACATTTATGATTTGAATGCACTTGTAAGGCAAATGAGTACTCGTAGGCAAATCAACACTGAATGTCCAATCTCTGGTTACGCAGGAAGCAAGTATACAACCTGGCTCTTAGGGAATTAGATCTATGGTACTCTTAATGATATAGCAGGATATTCTGGAAGGGGTCCTCCCGGTTGTAGGCCGGTAGGGGGGGTAGGAGAGCCGTCGGTAGTAGACCGTCTGGTCAACGATGTCTAGGGAGACTTCAAGTACAGAAGACAGTGCAGTAGACTCTTGATCCGCAGATGAATACACCTTGGTTCTCTTGTAGGCTGTAGCTCCACAGTGAAGAAGAAGCTAGGCGACCTCAGTCTCTGAGCGCCGACTCAACTTGACTCCTCTCGGGGGTAAATCCAACACTCACAGGTGTCGGCGATTATCCGCTCCACAAATCACAGTACCAAAGCAAATATATTCCAGCCGCATAGGGCTCAGCAGTCGTCGGGTAGGTAATCCAGTGTACATGTCCCTCGGTCCTCGTCTAGATCTCCTCGGAAGAAAGCGCCATGTGTGGTCGGCCCCAGCCTGGATAAGACTCTAGATAACACGAGGAAGCGTTGGAGATGCTGGTCACTTTAGAACTCTAACCGCACGATGCACCATACACGATAGACTATCATTACTTAATAGAAATACGTCGCAATCGACGGTACAGTGCCAAACTCTGACAATTCAGCTATTAATTCGCACGAGGTCTCGATGCTATTCTAAGGCCAAACAGGCCATACTACACCGCACGCGGTATCGTGGGTGAGGCTTCACGTTCTGTTACTTAGTTGGGTAGAAGGGTAAAGGACTAAGGGTCTTCTACATTTACTTGCGCCATATTTATATGCACGGTGAACAAATAGTGCCACTCTCTTTTCGGTAGCCGTATTCCTGCGCAGAGCCGGGCTAGTAGAGACATGTCTCGTCGGTACCATTGAACTTGGCTCCAAGGGGCTTGTCCCCTGGCGCCAGGTCCTTGTCCAATAAGAGAATGAACTAGTATGGGCTATAGTAGGCTAAAGGGATATTCCGTGTATATGTACAAGGAATATACAAGGGATATCAAACGATATACAAATACTATTCAATATATATCCATAAATAAATATATATATTCGGTTTAATCTGATCCTTCGTAACAGTTAGGAATCCGCGTTACTCCGGGCACTATTGAATGGCATTACAAACGGAAAATACCACGAAGCCGTGCTCCACGTAAACTGTCTGAGTGAGTATATAGTTCTATGGTATTAGCACATTGTGAAATAATATGTTGCCGTTTCTAAATAAGAACGATATTGTGAATGTGAATAAATGGTGGATCCCGCCCTCGGTGCAATATTCTGTTCATTCTGACGGTTCATTAACTCTCAGTTAATTAATTTCCACTTTCTTTCTCTTCCCTTTCCATAGCAATGTCCTGGTTGCCATTGACAACTTGACAAAGGCCCGCAATTGCATGGTTGCAAGGCAAATCCAGAAGCGCATCGAAGACGATTTGGGTATTCATCTTAGCCTGACTGCCATCCGCAGAGCACGCAGGGGTCTCGGTTGGAAATATGGTCAAACTAAGTTCTGGCCAATGATCCGTGACAAAAATAAAGAATTGAGACTCGCACAGGTTTGTTTTTCTTTTTATACCACACATACACATCCTGACACAATGCCTATGGCTTTATTGTGTTTATTTTTAATCCTATTGGTAAATGGTGATATGTATACCTGTTCATCTTGTGTTCAAATGTATATATGTTATTCCATTCTAAATTAATAAACTATTCTATCTATCTATCTATCTATCTATCTATCTATCTACAGGCGCAACAGTGGATCGATACATGTGAAACGTGGCATGACGTCATATTTACAGATGAAAGCACTGTCGCACTCGAACACTTTGCAAGGCAAAGCTTTACGAAAAAAGGCTACCGTCTAGGTAAACCTGCACCTAAACATCCATTGAAAGTGCATGTTTGGGGAGCGATTTCCAAGATGGGTGCAGGCCCGCTTGTCATTTTCGATGGAATAATGGACAGGGTCTTTTTTGAGGAATCGATCATCAAAGCAACCGCCGGTCCCTACATATGAGCAACATTTGGGAAGAGCCACCGTTTCTTCCAGGATAACGACCCCAAACACAGCGCTGCCAGAGTTTGCATTGAAGCAGAGGGGATCAATTGGGTCAAAACGCCCGCTGAATCTCCAGATCTGAACCCCATTGAAATTGTGTGGCACATGCTGAAGGACTACATTCGCAGAGACGCGAAACCTTTCACAAAATATGCTTTAGTAGGGGCCATAAGGTTTTTCTGGCGCAATAAACTAACAGTGGATGTATGTAACAATCTCATAGCTGGCTTGGCAAAAGTGTTGCCACTAGTCATAGCAAATAATGGAGGTCAAAGTGGTAAATAAGGGCCAACAATGTTTAACAATAGAATCTCCAGGGCAGCCAGTTAAAGCCAGTTAACCTGTAACCTTGTATCTTGTAATTAGTGTGTGTGTGTGTGTGTGTGTGTGTGTGTGTGTGTGTGTGTGTGTGTGTGTGTGTGTGTGTGTGTGTGTGTGTGTGTGTGTGTGTGTGTGTGTGTGTGTGTGTGTGTGTGTGTGTGTGTGTGTGTGTTTTAATACAATTCTGAACTCTTAACTTGACTGACTACATTATAACTGCTGTTCTGATGGTTACTGTACTGTACTTGAAAATAAAATGATTTAAAATAAAATTTGCCATTTAGAACTCTTATTTCATTTTATAAATAATAATAAAAAGATATTAGAAACACGGGTCTCTTGTCCATTAATGGATATATAATGGATATATTTTGTCTGGCACTGTGGTGTAATGGTTAGTGCTCATTCCTGTCACGCAATGGCCAGCCGTGTATAGGTGTAACAGACTGACAGCCAATGAAATGGGTGCATTTGTCACGCTGTCCAAGGAGCTGAACTGCTCTCGTGCAGCAGTGTTCGAATCCCGGTCGGGGCAAAAGCCTGTCATACATTATCAAAGATAAACAGCTATGTTGAATCAATAAACATGAATATCACTAAATAAACATGAATATTGCACAGATTTAGATTATAATAGTAAAGCTATTATAATAGTTCGATGGTTGTGATGGCAAAGTTTGCGTCAGGTTCCTTACTGTATATTTGCATATCGTATGTCACAAATGTAACAGTACTATATACCTGTATGTCATGTATGTCCCTGTCATAAATGTCATGTATGTCATAAATGTCACTATGAATTGAAAATGGCAGACCCTGATGTAAACAAGACAAATGTCTTTCTCTGCTCTGCATCCCCTTAAACATTTTGTGTATTGAGCCGTACTGTATTGTACCCATTCTGCAATCTGTTAAATAAAGTTTTCATTCATTAATTCTGTCCCCGTCTCTCCTTGTTGCACATATTTAGATTATCATTAGATTGTAGCGGCAGAGGTTTTTGTCAACTTAAATCATGTTTCTTAATTTATGCACAGGACTGTGTGTGGATGACCACAGGCCTGTGGTCCCCAACACCTCTGGGGTCAAACACCATCTCCTCAGTCTTCTTAACATTTAAAACCAGACAGTTATTGTCGCACCAGTTTACAAACCACTGGATTTCCAAATAATAGTCAGCTAGGTCACTGTCATTCTTAATTAGAGCTAAAATGGCAGCGTCATCAGGAAATGTTCATATCATATCTGGTGAATTACCTAGCTCATGGAAGTCAGCCATGGTTCTCCCCTTGTTAAAGGGCGGAGACCCCTCTGACCTAAATAATTATCGCCCTATTTCCAGATTGTCTGTAATGGCCAAAGTCTTTGAATCGCTTGTAAACAAACTGAAAGAGTTTCTAGCTGACCATAATATTCTTAACAAGTCTCAGTCAGGCTTCAGATCCATAGTACTTCAGCGACTATGCTAGTCTCAAATGACATAATTGAAGCACTAGACAAGAAAAAACACTGTGCAGCATTGTTTGTTGATCTGTCTAAAGCGTTTGACTCTGTGGATCACGCATTACTGCAGAGGCTTGGCTGCATATAGGTCTTGGTAAAACGGCTTTGAGCTGGTTTAAAAACTATCTATCTGAAAGAACTGTGTCTCAGTAATAATAATAATAATAACTTTATTTGTATAGCACCTTTCATACAGGGGATTGCAGTTCAAAGTGCTTTACATCAGTAAGAAATAAAACATAAAATCAGTGTAAAACAAGCAGCAAGAGCAAAGCATAAAGTGGGATCAAATAATGCAGATATATTAATCAATTCATATCAGAACCTCACGTTCCAATATGCTTCTGTAATCTGTTACAAAACATGATAAGGTTATAGTATGCACCCAGCAGATAGTGGGGCGTAAAGATAAAAGTAGAAATAAGTCAAATGAGCAGACATATAAAATCACAGTTTTTCACATTAGGATCTAACATCCTTTAGGGCCACCTTGTTTATGGTTTGATTCAGTTTTAGTAGAATGTAAAATACATGAATGATGAAATGAGCACATAAAGTGCAGACATACTATAAAATCCTCTGATATATAAAATAAAGGAGAATAAAGACATCCCTCCAGGCCTCCAACTCCCTCTGAAAAAACTCTGTCTCAACAAAGTCCTGGAATGGCATCCTGGGATTGGTGAGTCCTTCTGCTGCATAGGTCTGGAAGACCTTAGTGGAGCAGTAGAAGTACAGTATCTCACCGCTCCAGTCTGATAAAAAAAAAAGTGGATGGTGGAGCCATCTCTGAGGAACCGGGACTTTGGCTGACCAGTTGTGTGTCCTCTTGGGGAGCCGCTGTTGTTGTTTCTGCTGCTTCTCCAGCATCTCACTGAATGAATGAATGAAAACTTTATTTAACAGATTGCAGAATGGGTACAATACAGTACGGCTCAATACACACAATTGTTAAGGGGATGCAGACCAGAGAAAGACGTTTGTCTTGTTTACATCAGGGTCCCCTATTTTCAATTCATAGTGACATTTATGACACACACAACATACATGACATCATGACATTTATGACATAGGGACATACATGACATACAGGTATATAGTACTGTTACATTTGTGACATATACGATATGCAAATATACAGTACTGTTACCCATAGATCCTAACTATTATAATAGTTCAATGGTTGTGATGGCAAAGTTTGCGTCAGGTTCCTTACTGTATATTTGCATATCGTATGTCACAAATGTAACAGTACTATTGTTTCTGGCTTAAAGGCCAACCTTCATATTGTATTTTTGTTCAATAAACAATGTGGACTAAACCTTCAACAATACACAGAAGGTTAACCCTTTCACTGCCACACAACAGCCGGTTAACCCTGTAAACCTTCTAGTCCCAAAACATTCTGTGACTAATTCAGTGCAGATTGTAATGTATTGTCATCATGCAGCACAAGTACAGTACAACTAAAAGAGGTTTGGCATCCAACCAGAGTGACTATGTAGCAGTAACGTGAAATAGTAATATACACTGTACAGGTGGTTAAACTGGGTATAACATATATAAATTAGTACTATGAGTACTACATGTATGTACAGAGTTGTAGTATTAATATGTACAGTGATACAGGTATAAAGACACTATGGTATAAGTCATACTGGCCAGCAGTGTAACTAGTAAGAGTAGGTAAGAGATATGTACAGATTTAGATATAGTATTAATATGTACAGTGATACAGGTATAAAGACACTATGGTAGTAAGTCATACTGGCCAGCAGTGTAACTAGTAAGAGTAGGTAAGAGATATGTACAGAAAAAACGAACTCAGTCACTCGGTAAATCAATTCAATGGACCTGTCTCAAAACCCTGCCCCTTTTCTTGATCCTCCAATCACAACTGTCGCTTACCTCGGACAAACTTGGTTTGTCCGAGGTAAGCGACAGTTGTGATTGGAGGATCAAGAAAAGGGGCAGGGTTTTGAGACAGGTCTATTGGAGTCTCTTTAAACAGCGGCAACACAAACCTATTGGTAAACAAACGTATTGTTGAAAATATACAATATGACTGCTGTTGTGACAGTGTTTAGGAATCGGATCTTATTTAGTAGTTTAAACTCACCTTCAAACATTAACAGGTTGAAAAACGCTACTTTCTCCAGCTCTGCTCTTCTTCTGTTCTTCTTCTCCTAAATGTGGATACAGCGCAGCATCCACAAACTCGCAACAGCGCCACTAGTGGCCAAAATAATACATGGTTTTGTAAACAGGGAGTGGATGGAAGTTAAGGGAAGGATCGTCGTTAAGACACACGAGTGAATGGACGTTAAGGCCAACTACTCCAGGGTGCCGCGCACGACCTGGGTTCGAAACCCCGTGTTTCTAATATTATTTTTTTTGGAATATAATATTAATGACTGTATACGCAAAAGTAGCCTAGTTTTAAGTTAAAATATTATAAATCTACATGCATTGAGGATGTCATTCTTTATATAGCTCTCAAAGTGCACCAGATTGAAGCATTTACATCGCAATAAAAAAAATATTAGAAACGCGGGGATTCAAACGCGTGAGCACTAACCATTACACCACGGTGCCAGATAAATAAAATATCCATTATATATCCATTAATGGACAAGAGAGCCGTACGTTGGCCGTCTAATGAAGTTAGATTTATACAGTACACTTTGACTGCTGAATTGACACGTTTAACTTATTCATTCTTTAATTCAGCAACATTAATTCATACAGTCTGTAGACATACAGTACTGTAGGACGTTGTAGCATCCTGTATGAATGAAGTCACCAGCTGTAATCGAACTGAATGCGGGAGCTCCTCCAATGAATGAACAAAAAGCCGGCGCGTTGGGCCGTTGTCACCAGCTGTATGAGAGCGACAGGTCTTAGCGGTTTAATTATTTTATTCAGCGACATTGCGTACACAAACTTATTGTTAACAAGAAGCATTACACTAACGCTTTCTTCTGATGAAATGAATGGACAAGAGAGCCGTACGTCGGCCGTCTAATGAAGTTAGATTTGACACGTTTTAATATATACACTTTGACTGCTGAATTTACACGTTTAACTTATTCATTCTTTAATTCAGCAACATTCATTCATGCAGTCTGTAGACATAGGACGTTGTAGCATCCTATGAATGAAGTCACCAGCTGTAATCAAACTGAATGTAACTCGAGCTTTGTCCAGAGCGGAGCTCCTCCAATGAATGAACAAAAAGCCGGCGCGTTGGGCCGTTGTCACCAGCTGTATGAGAGCGCCCCCGCTGGTCATTGTTACCGTTGATACGGTGCCCAAACGGTCCCCAAACAGTGGTTCCAGGACTTTTCCCGGCTTTATCTGTATACATTCGTAAATTATTATTAAATCATCTATAACTATATTTGTATAACATTTACAAATTAGTTCTACATTATTTATAACTCATTATCATTCAACATTGTTTGTACTTGATTTGTTCATCATTAAATAATGTTGTTTAATGTAGTAACACATTTGTAGATGCTTTGAAAAATGGATATGAAAAAACGACTATACTATAAATGATTTGTTAAGACATTCATAAAACATCTATAAATCATTTGCAGATGCTATTGTGTGCCCTAATCTGAAGTGAAGCCTATTCATCATTAACAAATGTCTAATAGTTAATTATTTGTTTACTTCTTCCTCACCTGTTACAAATGTTGTAGACAGCTTTCGGATACACCCTTCTTTGTGACACCAAACAGTGACAGAATTAGGAGGACTATAGATAAATGCAATTTTATTAACATATAAAATACATGTGCATGACATATAGTGTAAAATGGGTGGGCACTAGGACCCAGGAGTACCCTGGCCAGGGTGTAGACGGAAGTATCACGCGAGTGAGACTTGACTTCATGTTTGTTGCTGTCTGTTTGAATGGAAGCACGATATATTGACAGAGCCAAGTTATTCGTGCTGCCCCACGCTTTTATTAAGGTATGAGCAGGCTAAACACCTTTTTTGTTGGTAAATCTATTCCATCATTTCCGACCTACAACTCTTGTTGTGTAGACGTACTTGATGTGGTGGGCGCTAACCGCTAACTTTACATTTGAAAATGTGTTTGTTCCTAATGTGTGCTCAGTATATTGCGGTATGTGATGATGACACAACACACAAGGGTAATAATTATTTGTATTTTCAGGCTGTAAAATGAGACTTCCGTCTACTACACCCTGGCCAGCATCTACAAATGTGTTACTACACATTAACCTGTTAATCTGTAGACCGTTTTCGCCTAAAGGTACATGCCTAAGTAAATGGAAGATTGCTCCACTTCTGCAAGGTCAATTTGCATGTTCTTGGTATCTAGGAACATCTAGGGACCTGGGGGTATGTATTTCCAGTGTCAGAAATATTGTGTCTGTTACTAGGCTAAATTGTAATGAATGAATAAATTAATTATGATTAATTATGATTTATGATTTTGATGATGATGATAAAAAATGTATACGGGTAGGAGAAAATGCTCACTGAGCTCATTCACCACCTTATTGAGATCATGTGTACAAAAAATCTAAGCAAATGAACCGCGGGAAGATGATTAAACAGAAGGATTTGTAGATACAGTAATTAATGATAATCGACTTTAATTATAAATTGATATTTGACCATGAACTTGACCTTGACCTTATTATGGCCAAATCATACATCTATGGATAGGGAAAATGCTCCTCTTTCCAATGGCAGGGTTGAATCTGGATTTAGTCATTTCTTGCGTTTTTTACGATAATTATCATTTTACGATAAATTAGTATTTCCGATAAATCGTATAAAACATCGGTAAAAATGAAAATATACACTTTGACTACTGTTTTTGATAGGGTTATGGTCTTTACTCTTGGCTACAAAAAATAATATTTAAAAACATTGACCTCTTAACATCCAAGGGCCCACATGTGGACTATTCTTTGCCGACCTCTAGTGGCTCGGCTGTGCATTTCTTTTAATACAATATATAGATAGAATTAAAGGCATATTTGTTGCCTGTCGATTGCCCTTTCAGGTGACAAAATCCGTTCAGCGGTTCTCGAGTTACATGCCGATATGTGAGGCGTGCCCCAAAGTACGCAAAAGTACACATTACCACCCCCGACTCCCGGGGCTCTAGCTCCGTCAATCATTTGGCGATCTCGAAAATCTTTGCACACGGTTGTAGCCAATGAGTGTGGCTTCCCAATGATATATACATGATATGATAATTGGGGATCTAATACGGTCTCTATTGATCGATTTATGATAAAGAAAAGCAGGGTCCCAAGGCTTAACGTGATTAAACAACATTATTTAATGATGAACAAATCAAGTACAAACAATGTTGATAATGAGTTATAAATAATGTAGAACTAATTTGTAAATGTTATACAAATATAGTTATAAATGATTCAATAATAATTTACGAATGTATATAAATGATTTGTTCATGATTAGTTCATTATCTACAAATACCTTATAAAGGTCTTATAACTGAGTGTTACCAATAAAGTTTGGAAACGTTGTTCCTCTGAAAACCTAAAACAGAGCTGTATGGTTCTTCGTCTGAGCAACTCAAAAGTTTGTTATGGGTAGTTTCAGATTGGGGTTGTTGTTCTATGGATGCCAGAGTATACAATAGTAGTTTATTATGGGTGTTTCAGATTAGGGTCTTTGTGTCTTTGCGCAAATGTGTGGACTCCCGTTTGTGACAATACTAGAGTATACAGTTGCTCATGTTCACAAAATTCGCGAACCATCCAAGATTGTGCCAATAATCTATATGAAGTATTTTTTTGGGGTTGATTTTCCCTTCACGGGAGGTTTCATGTTCTTCTCTAGCAGTGACTCAATCACAGAGAGGCCACACAGAGGAAACTCTCTCCCTCTCCCTCTCTCTCTCTCTCTCTCTCTCTCTCTCTCTCTCTCTCTCTCTCTCTCTCTCTCTCTCTCTCTCTCTCTCTCTCTCTCTCACACACACACCCGCTCTCTCTCTCTCTCTCTCTCACTCACTCACTCACTCACACACTCACACACTCTCACACACTCACACACTCACACACACACACACACACACACACACACACACACACACACACACACACACACACACACACACACACACACACACACACACACACACACACACACACACACACACACACACACACACACACACACACACACACACACACACACACACACACACACACACACACACCACCCAACTATGCTACACCCACGCACACTGACTGCCAGAGTGCGGATGATTCATGGCCAGTTGTTAACGAGAGGAGCTGGCAGTACAGACTACTGATAAAACAACACAACAGCCCATACCAGCAAGACGGGAGGGAAGGAGGGAGGGAAGACAGGAAGTATTCCATCTGTATCTTATTGGCTAGTGTCTGTGCTTCCGCAATGATGTCGCGTTAAGTCACAGTATGTTGCCTGTTTTCAACAATGGATAAAGATAATTAGAAAATAACTCCAGGAGTAAATAAAAGCTCCATGGGGGCGGGACTTATCTAAGGTTTACCACCCAGGAATCCTTACAGTTTGTGTTTTAAAACATCACAATAATAGACCAACGTGAAATATGGCTATGGATCAATAGAAGGAAGGAAGGAAGGAAGGAAGGAAGGAAGGAAGGAAGGAAGGAAGGAAGGAAGGAAGGAAGGAAGGAAGGAAGGAAGGAAGGAAGGAAGGAAGGAAGGAAGGAAGGAAGGAAGGAAGGAAGGAAGGAAGGAAGGAAGGAAGGAAGGAAGGAAGGAAGGAAGGAAGGAAGGAAGGAAGGAAGGAAGGAAGGAAGGAAGGAAGGAAGGAAGGAAGGAAGGAAGGAAGGAAGGAAGGAAGGAAGAAATGAAGGCAATTAAGAAAAAGACAATTTATGTTTCTGAAACAACAGAGACAAGCGAAACAAAACTTAAACTTATTAGAAAAAACAACAGATACTTAGGCCATGGTTAGACTAGTGTATTTGTGGCGTTTTTTTATACGTTTTTGAATACGTTTCATGTCCCTATTACACAGAAATGCGTTTTTTGGCTTTTTTTTTGTGGATACGGCTGAAACGCTAAATTGTGTTTGCGTTTTGGAGATACGCTAAAAACGCGCCGACAACAGCGTGTAGTCTGCACGGAGCCGTTGTTGCGAAAACGCCCATGCGCAGTAGATACCATCTGCGTGCCCTTCCGGTGACAACAGTGTGTGTGTGCGTGTTTGTGTTTGGGACATACAGTAGCTCCGTGTCCCAAATAGCTTCAGCTACCATGTGTTGTCAAGTTATTGTTATAAGGACCCCAGTCCAAGCTACAACAGTCTGCATTCCCTTAACAATTGTTTGTATTGAGCCGTATTGTATTGTACCCATATGCAATATGTTAAATACAGTTTACATCCATTCATTCTGCTAGCATTACCGATTGCATGAGCAGCTGGCTAACGTGAGCTATCAGGATTCAGACCCTGTTAGCTCAGAGCTCCTCTTTCAACTTAACAAGCATTAAACAAAATGGCCCAGTCATCTATTCACCTTTGTTTAATACACACAGCGTTGTCTCTAATGTTATCTAACTACTGATAGCTCGCGATATCATCAGTTTGGTGCTGGCTAAGTAGCGTGAGCTAACGTTAGCTTCTAGCCACAATGCTATATTATTATAATGGCATACTCCATTGACGTTAGCATGCAGCTAACAATGCTACCGATCTTTTTTTAGACTAAACTATCCGCTCTTGGTGGTCACTTGTGTTTATGTTAGTTTTGTTTAATCAACAAATGACAGGCAGAACACACAGTGAATGTATCCGTTTTGTTTATTGCACTTTTATTAGGCTTTGCTGAAAAATAATTGCTGCATTGGGTAACTAGGCAAAAGATGGTGGCCGCCTTGTTGACATTTGCTTTGCAGGCACATTCAAGTTCTGATTGGTTGAAATTGCCTTCATGTTTGCCACCTACTGCCACCTACTGCTTTGGCAGTGTACTACATCAGTGTTCTCGGGTGACAAAAACGAAAAAAAAACGAAAGTGTGACTCGAGGCGCACGACGTCGCGGCGAAACGCATATGACAACAATACGAAGATGAAACGAAAGGTGTAACCGCAGTCTTAGACAATTGAAACAAGCTGTGGAACAAAAACACTGTGGCTATGAAGTTTGTTCGCTGATGTGAGACTGATCAGCCGTTAAATCAATAGGCTTTATTGTTTTATCTACTGAGAAACAGACACACCCACGTGCGCGCACACACACACACACACACACGCACACACACACACACACACACACACACACACACACACACACACACACACACACACACACACACACACACACACACACAATATGACAACAGACAATAATACACACTACTGTACACACAGACACACTGGCACAGTGAGAGATAGAAAAACAGACAATAACAATGACACAGAGACACACACTTAAGCTATGATGGAACACAAGAGAGCGAGAATGTGTACATTGAGAGCATATGTCTGTCAGTACGTGTGTGTCTGTGTGTGTACCTGTACTTGCAGCACAGAAGTGAATGTCTTGGCATCCTCAGCCACTCCTCCTATGTAAACGGGTCTGGTGAAGGCTGGAGGATGGTCGTTCTCATCGCCAACTTCTATCACCACCTTGGCTGTGTTTGCTAGGGCACGCACGCACACACGCACGCGTGCACGCACACACACGCGCGCGCACACACACACACACACACACACACACACACACACACACACACACACACACACACACACACACACACACACACACACACACACACACACACACACACACACACACACACACACACACACAGGTTTGGTTAGTGACATAGCAGAGAAGTAAAGGTCTTTAATAGCTGGAGTGAATAGGTTTTCCAAGGTATCCAGTGGCTCACCATACTGTAGCCTACAACAGGTACAAATTGGGAAAATTACAAGATCCTTGTCAACAGAATGTTCACATTGATGCCACTGACGATGCAACCATGGTAACGCTGTCAACAAGCTATAGGAATCAAATGAGAGTTGCTGCGGATTAAAGGCCCAATCCCTGATTTCTTTCCCATATTACTGTGGGATATTTTCACATACATTCCCAGAGTTTGATCTGTAAATACGCTATTGGTTATTTTCTTAACCCATTGTAAATAGTAATATAGATGTTCTACTCTGGAGTATAAATAAACACAATACAGCAAATGCAATTAAAAACTCAGATAACCGCTCAGTCAATCAACTAGGGAATGAAAACAAGTCCAATTTTTTGATGACGGGGCTACCCATTTGTTCACTGTTATATTGCTGATTAGACCTTTAAGGATTATGTAATGTGTAACAGAAGGTAGATAACCTAAACACACTACATAGAAATACCAAATCTGGGGTAAAATTATTCTGCCAGGGTGGCCGGGTAGCGCAGCGGACTAAGCGTCTGTCTACCACCGCAGAGACAGTGGGATCGAATCCAGCTGCAGTACCTCCGGCTTGGTCGGCCGTCCATACTGACACAATTGGCAGTGTTAGCGGGTGGGAAAACCGGTGGGGTGGGTCCTGGTCGTTCGGTCGGGGCGCCTGCACAGCGAGGGAAGGATCTGGGGGAGGTAGTGTGACCCTTCCACACGTTACACTCCCCGAGTGAGAGTCCGCGCTGCCAGGTGAAAAGAAGCGGTGGGCTGGCTACACATGTGTCGGAGGAAGCATGTGATAGTCTCCGCCCTCCCAGACCGACGGTAGGGGGTAGAGTGCGCAACAACCAGGAAGGGGATTGGGAATTGGCATAACGACTAACATTGGGATGGGAGAAAAACGGAAAAAGGAGGGGGGAAAAGATAATATTAAAAAAGAGATTGACATCCACATTTGTTTATTATTAGTTTTGTCAGACACGTTTATGTTAAAATAATATTTTTGGAATTATCTCAAACTCCCCCAAATCTGTATTAAAATTTTTATGAGGGGGTAAAAAGGATGAAAAACAAATCCCACAAAACTTTAAAAGTTTAGAAGAACGATTCAGAATTTGTAAAAAAAAAAATTCCCAATGTCAAGTTAAAAAGGCGGATTAACACACCCTTTGAATTAAAATTGATTGGTGGCATTATTGAAATGCATACTGAACAATGGAGATTTGGAGAGAAAGAGAGAAGAGAAAGATTGAGTGCATGAGTGAGAGAGAACGAGATACGTTATTTGTTAAAGTTGTAATGTAGTGGGACTGCTTCAAATTGATTGATTGATTCAAAGCTCTTTCCATAAAGTAACACAGTGTGGGATGAGAGAGAGGAACATATTACCTCTCTGAGCAACACTGTGCGACTTGGAAAAAAGGAAATCAATTACGAGGTAGACTGAGTGAAAAAAGAGCGAGAGAAGGGAGGAGTGTGGTGAGAAGAGAGAGAAATGAATTCATAGAAAGGAGTGCAAGAGAGTGGAAAAGAGAGAGGACAATGTAGAGAGAGAGATTACAGGATGAGCTTCAATTATAGTTTCAATTAAGGCCATGCACAGTAGGGACATTTTGGTTGAATAACACTTGGTGGAATTAATTTCAGAATTTATGGAGGGGATGGAGAATAAATGTTACAAAGAAAGAAAGAAAGAAAGAAAGAAAGAAAGAAAGAAAGAAAGAAAGAAAGAAAGAAAGAAAGAAAGAAAGAAAGAAAGAAAGAAAGAAAGAAAGAAAGAAAGAAAGAAAGAAAGAAAGAAAGAAAGAAAGAAAGAAAGAAAGAAAGAAAGAAAGAGGTGTGAACCCAAATGCAGACAGGAGACTAGAGGTAGATGGCGAGCAAAACCCAAGGCTGGGTATTCAATGCACAGGCAGGCAGGCAGAGTACAGGATACAGGATAGGGAGAACTAACAGCCAGCATAGATAGGCAAGCAATAACATCTGCTGGGTCTTGGAGAGAACACAGGGAGAGAGAGACAAAATGGAGAGGGAAAGGAGCAGGAACAGGAGTTGGAAGTCACAATCGTGACAGGACCCGCCCTCAAGGGGTGCTCCCGACGTCCCGCGCAATGGACCAGGGAGACGGTGCCACGGTGGAGAAGGCCAAGGGACCAAGAAGGTGGGTTGTAGAAAACTGGCTTGATGCAGAAGATGAGGAATGTGGGATGAATGCAGAGAAAGCAAGGGGAGTTGGAGACGGCCTGCAGAGTGGTTGATGATCCTGTTGATTGGGAAAGGGCAGATGAACTTGAGAGACATTGCACAGGCCTTCACTCTCAGGGTCAGGTCATGGGTGTTGAGCCAGACTCCTTGACCAGGACGGTAGCGACGGGTAGGAACAGCAACAATGGGCTCTGATTCAGGCTTCAAGTTCAGGCTTGGGTTCAGATTCAGGGACAGCAACAAATCTAATCAAATCGAATGCATTTGTAAAGCCCGAAATCACAAGGTAATGGCCTGGACAAGTCTTCTTTAAACAAGTCAAGAAGAAACATCACAATAAATCCATTTCCAATCCAATCCAATCCAAGAAATCCACCATAAAATCCAAACAAGCTCTGGTTCTCAATGACTGTAGTGAATTTCTGGTTCTGGGATTTTCCCATTGGGCCAGTCTTCTTCCTTCTTGACTTTGCCTTTCCTTTCTGATGTTTTGTCTTTCTTCTTCCTCTCCATGAATGAATGAATGAATGAATGAATGAATGAATGAATGAATGAATGAATGAATGAATGAATGAATGAATGAATTTATTCACACACACACACACGATATATTACATATACATATCTTCATGTGAAAACAACAACGACGAAATTGTGTGCATGTGCCAGGTCTCCCAAGAAGCTATTTAAAGCTAAACAAAATATAAACAAACAAAAACAAAAACAAAAACATACAACGTGGGTAGGCTTACACACCTACTAACAAACATACAACATAGATACATAAATACAGACAATTTATATATTTAAGTATGGATTCTATTTAGAGATATGATTTAAGCAGTTCCTCTTTCAGTGATTTTTTTAAGGTTGTGAAGGATTTGGACAGTTTCAGACTCTCGTCGAGCTCGTTCCAGATCTGCGGGCCCCTGCATGCTATGCTTAGGCTGGCACATTTGAGTTTCCTCCTCTTGCCAAAGATAAGATGCCTATTTCTTGTGTTGTGGATGTGCAGTGGCAGACAGTCTGTGATTCATGTTGTTGACAACTTGATACATAATTGATGCATTTTGGTGTACATTAAATTCAGCGAGCCTCAGGAGACCAAAGCGATGGAACAAAGGGCGCGAGGGCGCATTAAACCTGGACCATGACACTACTCATAGTATTTTTTCCCCCATGGCTATACGTTTTCTGGAGCAGTGAGGGAGATAAGGGAGAAGGCATGGTACTGTACCAGGGAGTAGCATGCCGCTTACTGAACACCTCTTTGACATCCAGATAAGCAGAGGGGGCTTTAGACACGACAGGGAAGACCTTGAGGCACTTCATGGGCACTATGGTAATGACCAGCCGATGTCCCAGCGCCGACTTGATGAAAGACTCTTCGGCACCGGAGTCCATTGAGTGCATCTGGGTCGTCAGAGGCAATTCTCTGGAGACCAGTTCACCTTTAATTGCCTCCGACAGGAACTCTTGATTCCGGCCGCTCACGGTCGGCAGGGTACAGAACTCGATGGAGTGGACCTGCCACACTACGCTGACCCTGGCAAATATCTAAGAGCCTCCTTGATGCCTCCCTCCCAGAGATGGCATGATCAAAAATCCTTTTCATTTCAGAAACAAAAAAGGGGTAACTGGAACAGGACTGCTGCTCCCATACTGCCGCCACCCAGGCTAGGGCCTTAACAGAAAGCAGAGGGATGAGGTAGCTGCGGGAGGGAAACACAGAGGGCTGCTGAGCAAAGATGGGAAATACTATCAACTTGTTTATCTAAACCAGTAAGTATGAATATTACCTGTATAAAAATGAGGCTATTGAATAACATATAATTTATGAATCATTTGATCTCACACCGAGAGACAGCGCATTCTCACTCTATAGCACCAACCTCACACACTGAACGATAGAGAGAACAGTTGAGAGGAATGGAGCGATGTCGCTCTCAGGAAGTTTCACTAAGTTTTCCATGTGTCGCTACTAATGGTGAGTAAATTACAGTTATCATGCAAGCATGCTGTATTTGTGTTATTTATGTACTAGCAAGCATTGAGGAGCAGTGTTAAATCATGGATGGTCGGTGTGTAGCTATGTGAGAGAGAGAGAGAGAGAGAGAGAGAGAGAGAGAGAGAGAGAGAGAGAGAGAGAGAGAGAGAGAGAGAGAGAGAGAGAGAGAGAGAGAGAGAGAGATAATGGAGATGTGTCTTGTTTCCCAAGTTTTGCTCAGCACTAACTTATGATTGCAAATGATGATTAGAAGAAAAACTAAAATACACCTGTGCTAACTTCAAAAACTATTTTATAAAATAAATAAAAAAAGGTTTTACTTTCAAAACTAAACAGATGGGAATACTTCATTGGAGGAATCTAGAAGTTGTGTTCAGTTTTTCAAAACTTGGGTGAAACAGGATAATTAGTAGAGTGTTCATTCAATTTGTTATGGGAAGAATTCAATGGTCCATATTCCAATCTGCACTCCAATTTGGGAAGCTTGTGAATAATGGGCCAATACGGATGAATATATATAAAATGCCTGTAGGCCTACAATGAACGCTGCTATTTCCATAATGTGATGAGTCAGTATTGATTCCATAATCAAGTCAGTATTTGCTGAAAACAAACTTGAAATCCTGCACATATTTTTTTGCTTTCAACTTTAGTTGTTCACGCTGTTTACATCTGCCAGGCTGGTGCCAGCTGTAGCTTGCTTTACATCTGCCAGGCTGGTGCCAGCTGTAGCTTGCTTCCTCAAGGTTTGACTAATGCGTAGGAGAGTAGATGTGTCTGTGAAGGAGAGTGGTTCCAGCTACACTCATCTGTCTGCCTCATGCTTGATTTAGTTTTCGCACATAGACTGTCCTTTCTCTCTTTCTTTAATCAGAGTTCTCAGTGAAGTGAGTCCCGAGTGAAAAAGAGGCGTGATTCGCTCCTCTGAGCAACACTTTGAGACTTAGGAAAAAAGTTGATAAATTACAAGGCAGACAGATAATGTTTTTGTGTGGGGGGGAAAAGGATCGAGAGAAGAGAGGGGAGGAGAGTGGTGAGAAGAGAGGGATAGAGAGAGAGGGGAAGTTGTAGAGAGGAGCACAAGAGAGGTGAAAAATCTGCGGAAGAGAGCGAGAGGACAGCAGAGAGAGAGAGAGAGAGATAGAGAGAGAGAGAGAGAGAGAGAGAGAGAGAGAGAGAGAGAGAGAGAGAGACCCATTGCAGAAGTTTAAGCGTCAGTTAAAGTTTCAATTGAGGCTATGTAAGGACATTTTGGTCGAACAACACTTGATGTAATCCATCTCTGAATTGATGTAGGGGCAGAAAAAGAAAGAGATGGAGAAGAATAGGGATGTGCAGAGATTATCTGTATCTGTTCAACTAACACAATTATCATAGAAGACCGGAAGTGGGCATGGTTTATAACATTTAAATATATATATATTTTGTATTGTATAATTGTATTGTATTTTTTACAACAATATTGTACAATACAAGAGGGGACAGACATCAAATTAACATTAAAGGAAGTCATGTTAAATCCGCCCAAAACTAATTATTTTCTAACCTACTGTAATATTAATTGGGAATGCAATTGTTGTGCCTTCAAAGCATCAAATTGATTACATATTGGCATATAATTAATTATGAAATATATACCTCCTCATACTGTACTTTTCATCTCTCTCTCTTTTTATTTACATTTCTAACTAAAATAAGTTTTATGAACCACGAGAACAACTGGTGGTTGTCTGGGTACAGCGTTTTTCTTGATTGAAAGCAGCCATTATTGGTGACAAAGAGGAGGTTTGTTGCGGTTTTGCTAATAGTTTTAGCTGGGGAGTCCTTCACAAGTCACTTGTTACTATCACTTGAACTTGAACACAAATCCCTATGCTGTCACTTGGACTTGTTGCTGTCTGTTTTAAATAACCATGACATACTTAGTAGGGTGTTAGTAGATGCTAAGTCAAAATTCCATGAAACATGTGACGGCTTTACATCTTAAATCAATGAATATTGACGGCGATATAAGATCTTATCCTGTAACATCTTTTCAATATTTTGACAAATACAGCTAAAACTACAGGTTCTAAGCTTAATTTTGATGTATAGCTTGCAGGCTTTGAAAGAAATGTAGCTGCCACATGGGGCTTTTGTCTGCCTGGTAGCTCCTAATGCCTCCCTCCTCCTCCTCCTCCTCCTCCTCCTCCTCCTCCTCCTCCTCCTCCTCCTCCTCCTCCTCGATGCAACACTGAGTTTCCCTGAGTGATAGCCAGTGTCTCAGCTTAACTTTTTTAAGCTGAGGAAATGAACACATACAGCTAGACACTGCAGGTTCTTAGCTTCAGTTTGATGCATACAGTAGTTTGCGGGGGTTTGAAATAAATGCTTATGCCACACACAGCTACAGGCTTTTGTCTCTCAATGAATGTGGTAATGCAGCAGGTGGAGCAGAGCATGAATGGAGATGACTGTGAGCACTACTGTAGATGCGTAGGCGGAGCATATTGGGACTTTTTTCCGGATAATAATGAGAAATATCTGTGTCCATCTCATTATCTGTGCTTTCCCAAATTCATTAGAAAGAAAGAAAGAAAGAAAGAAAGAAAGAAAGAAAGAAAGAAAGAAAGAAAGAAAGAAAGAAAGAAAGAAAGAAAGAAAGAAAGAAAGAAAGAAAGAAAGAAAGAAAGAAAGAAAGAAAGAAAGAAAGAGAGAAAGAAAGAAAGAAAGAAAGAAAGAAAGAAAGAAAGAAAGAAAGAAAGAAAGAAAGAAAGAAAGAAAGAAAGAAAGAAAGAAAGAAAGAAAGAAAGAAAGAAAGACAGTACAGTATATCACACAACGTATACATTTATATACCACACACCATAGCCTTGTCCCTAACCATTTGTAAACCACACAAACACAGAATGTTATGCAACAGAAAACCCCATTGTGAATGGGTACTATATTGTTTGAAAATTTTCAGGAAAGATACCTTTACCTTGCATTTGGAACAGATCCTAGAGCATTTACTATAATTCCTTGCTGGTGGGGGCAGGCCTTCCGGGTCCAAGGCAATTCATGAAATACATCAGGCCATGTAGGCCTACGTACCCAAAGAGGTTTGTGTTGGATTTGTCAATGAAGTCATGTTGGATACAATAACGCTGGTAGTGATTGGCTGTGAAATCTGAATTTTTTAAATATTGAACATTTGTATTGTGATGATCATAGTAATGTCAACATTTACATTTACATTTAGTCATTTAGCTGACGCTTTTATCCAAAGCGACTTACAAGTTCTGTACGACAAGTCAGCAGGAAGGGTACAACTCTTACAGCTGACTAACAATGGGTCTCATTCACCAACATTGCCATAAGACTCATTCCCCGCCAATGACGAGTATACTCGTTATTGGCCGCCAATCGAATAACGCCAACAATGAGTATACTCGTTATTTGATCGTTATTTCTTTTATTCGCTATTTCCATTCATAAATCATCCAGGAAAGCTGTGGTACCATAGGCAATGTGTCTGAGATTGCAAAGGTCCAATACCGTCGCCTGGTGGTATGCGGCCAATGTTGCACTTCCTTTGAGACTCTGTGTATCTCTCTGTGCGTCATTGAAATTTAGACATTTCTAGTAACGTGGATCAAGAGCATCACCCGATCGCATTGAATAGTTTTCGGGACGCCCGATTCATTATACTGTGGTGGGTTATGTCGTGGCCCAAATGGACATACAATCTACCAGATGGCAATCAAATAATTGGAATATTCTTTTTGGAATCTCACCGGCCTCAGGTAAGAGCAATTTAACGTAAATTTCAGCTTGATTGTGCCTTGTTTTCATAGCCATCGCCCTGATCAGCGTATGCTGTTGTACTAACGAATGCCGTTATTGACAATCAATTCATCAGAAACGACCCCCCCCCTTTCATGTATTCATGATGGAACATAATATACCGATCATATGCATTTGAATTTTTAATTGTAATGTGTATAGGGACGAAATGCCAATGGATTAAGTATAATATGCATCGCAGCCTATTACTAGCCTCCCAGGAATTACCCTAAACCGCTCTAAAACCATACTTATATTCACCACGGTATAAAACGGGAATATATGGATGGAAAAATTATTCCTTTTTCACATCTTGAACGATAGATACTCAATGTCAATGGGCCATAGTATTGCATCCATAGCTATAATATATGTAAGGGATAATGTATAGCTATGAGGTCATTGTCGCAAAATAATTGACAGACACAGAGTTTAGAACACAGAGGCGCCGCGCCGAGGTGTTCTAAACACAGTGAAGGTCAATTATTTTGCGACAATGACCGAGTATAGCTATACATTATCCCGCTTATTACATGGCTAACTTACTAACAATATACCTAATTCATTTTACACCATCGACAAGACGAGATCAAATGCAGACGCAGTTGTTCTGTGGCTCCTCTGTCATCATCGCCGGCAGCCGGTCTGATTGCACTGATGAGTGCAGCTGTGCATATGCTGAGCAGCTTTCGTGACTGCGACCAAAATGCTTGATTGTGATTGGTCAATAGCGCTCTGTTACCCGTATCAACGGTCATTATTGCGCGTTGCCCATGTTGCCCAGCGGTCAGTTATCGAGAAATAATTCACCGCTGTCAGGGGCAACCGAGCGCTATTGACCAATCACAATCAAGCATTTTGGCGAATGTTAAAACGCCATGTAATAAATATAGTTATAGCCCTGCAAACAAGGTGAGCGACTCCATTGGTTTAATGCGTGGCAGCACATAGCCATATCCCGTTCCCAGCGTGGCAGAGAAAGAGTTAATTGGATGGCAGGGTTCAATGTACATGCTGTTCAAGTCCACCTGCAAGGTCAAGGTTTTATTTGTCACACGCAATATCATACCGGTAAGATGAGCAGTGGACTGTTTATCCACTAGCTCTTACAATGTATACAATAAGCAAATGTCCAAAACTATAAATAAGAACAACAATAAATAATAACAACATTTATCTGATTTATTTATTTATTCAAAGTAATTTGCAGTGTTTGTGTAGTGCTATTATAAATTGTTCCGACATCAAATGCGTAATTTTTTATCGTACAAATATTGTCATATTTATTTAAATTATGATTAATTAATTCCAAGAAGGCCTGTAGAGTTGACATGAAGTAATCACTATGATTCCTCCCAAATAAAGCCCTTAAGAATATGGCACACACCAGTCTGTCAACTTACAACTGCTATTCAGCTATCCTAAATCCTGCTCTTAGTTAAGACCGAAGCCAAGACAAGGGACGGTTGGTGAATCCCAAAATCGGCCCTACGACCAAGCTCCGGACCTGGGGCGACAGGGCCTTTGCTGCTGCTGCCCCCTCCCTCTGGAATGCCCTCCCCAGCCATATCCGTGATGCAAACACCCTGACATCTTTTAAATCAGCCCTCAAAACTCACCTTTTCAATCTTGCTTTTGACCTCTAATTCTGTCGGTTTTATTTTATTTTGTCATGTATTATTTTTGTTCTGTTTCTGTTCTGTTTTTTGTTTTGCCATAGTTTTGTCTCTCCTACCCATGTAAAGCGTCTTTGAGCACCTGGAAAAGTGCTATATAAGATAGATGTATTATTATTATTATTATTATTATTATTATTATTATTATTATTATTATTATTATTATTATTATTATTATTATTATTATTATATTATTATTATATTTATATTATTATTATTATTATTATTATTATTATTATTATTATTATTATTATTTATTATTATTATAAGATGTCTTAAGTGGCACGAAGACCAAGATTTGTCAGATATTTTGTCCTAAGTCCATTGGTGAATGAGACCCAATGTTCATCAAATATATACTATGAATTTCAACAACTAAGAAATATATCAGCTTAAAACATTATTATCCTGATCAGAACATTTATTAGTGACTTATATATATATGTCACTTGGGGCGGACAGTGGCTCAGGAGGTAGAGCGGTCGTCTGGTAATCGGAGGTTCCCGGTTCGATTCCCGCTACTCCCGGCCAGCGTGTTGAAGTGTCCTTGAGCAAGATACTTAACCCTAATTGCTCCCGATGAGCAGGTTGGCACCTTGCATGGTCGTCGGTGTGTGAATGTATGTGAATGGGTAAAATGTAAGGAACAAATATTGTAAAATGCTTTGGATAAAACACTATATAAATGCACCATTTATAATCAGAAAAGGTTGCCAACATGGATGAGAGGGACTTGGCAGCACATGCAGACACCTGTGACGCTGATAGAAGCTAAATGTTTTAGCCATTTCAACTCATGTTCAGTTCCTATTTCAAAACTAAACAAATGGAGGGAATCATTCGTAGGAGATTATAGAAGTGACATGTTTCAGCTGTTTCAACTCATGTTCAGTTAATTTTTCAAAACTAGGTTGAAACAGGTGGATGAGAATTAGTAGATTATGCATTGGATTGTTAGGGAAAAATGAAATGGTCCTTATTCACACACAAAAAAGTATTCCTCTCAAAGTTGGTTTGTTAGTTAGCAAGTGCCTGTTAGTTTGAGGACAGTATGATAGCTCACTAACCCCAGATCACTCCAACTCTGGGAAGCGTTGTGAATATGAGCCAAAAAGAGGATTAATATAAAATGCCTGTACAAAGAACATCACTATTTGTAGAACGTGAAATCAATCAGTGTTGAAAACAACTTGAAATCCTGCACAAAATAAAATCCTCCACAAAATAGCTTTTTGCTTCCAACTTTAGTTGCCAGCTATAGTTCACTTCTTCAAGGTGTTTGACTCGTGTGTAGAGAGCAGATGACTGTGAAGGAGAGTGTAAAGTTTTCCAGTGAAAAGCACAAGAGGCCAGCGTCCATTAAGGCCAAAGACTTGGAGTGAAAAGCACTTACTCTTTGAGGGAGCTCGTAGGTTTGATGACTTCACTCTCATTGAATCTGCCTCCACCTTCAGAATGTAGGTGGTGTTGGTCTCATAGTCTAGATGCTTGGCTGTTGACATGACTCCTGTGGTGTCGTTTAAAACAAATACACCTGGACGGAGAGAAAAGGAGAGAGGAAGAGAAGGATAAAGGAGAGAAGGAAAGAGTCAGAGAGGGGAAGAGAGGAGAGAGGGGAGAGGGAGAGAGGGTGAAAGAGACAGTTGTAGAAGTTATAGAAATATACAAGTAATAGTTATACAAGTTATAGAAAGCATACAATGCAGATATAATACAAAAAATACTGTATATATATAAAAAATGGAAAGATATGGAAAGGAAACAATTATTCCAGTACACACCTCCTCGTTGCCCTCGACGATAGAATATACAATAGTTTGATTGACAGCGGCTGCCATGATGGTCCCGACTTTGGTTCCAACTGGAGCTGCCTCACTCACTGGACGGAATCTGGGAACGATGATCAATCCATCCATCAATCAATTAATCAATGAATCAATCAGTAAATGAATCAAGGAATCAATCAGTCAGTCAATTCAAAATATATTATAGCAGATTATTTTTGGAATGGTATTTTTAATAGCGAAAACCGAGAGCAAAACCGTGCTCCAAGACCAACTTGTTTTCTGTCATGACCACAGACTACCAGAGGACAAACCAGAACCACACACACAATTAGCTGGAGATTTAAAGTTTGCTATAGGTCTGTTCTGAAGGTCCAGATTAACACATAAAGTCCACGTTTATTATTTTCTATACCATATATATTGTTTATTTGTATAAGAGATATATTCACGCTGTTTATTTACCTAAGAGTATTTTCATCATTTGCCTCTTTTCATATGTCCCTTCATCGCGCCGTAGACAGCATGAGCCCATGCACCTGTAGAGTGTACCAACATGCCCGGGCAGAGTGTGTTGGCGCAGCAGTAAACCAGCCACAATGTATTACAAGAGAGCTGGTCTGCTAGTGAGATGTAATTACAACGTTGGTGAGCTACTAGGTGGAAACGGCGGCGTGATATAGTTTGGAGAAGTGAAGTAATATACTTCGATATAGAGCTGCCGACGGGCAGATAACAAGGGACCATGAAGAGACTTTGGGCTGAGTTCAGCTGCATTCTGGATTCAACTAGCTACTGCGGACTGCATGCTGGTTAGCCTTAGCATAAAGGCTAACTAGCTATTGAACCTGAAGTTCGGGCGTTTGGAATATAGGAACCCGGTCCGTACGAGACCCCCTATCCAGCGACGACACGACAGGATTATATCACACGGGTCTGCATCAGCCTCTGGAGTAGGAACTCCAGAGAACATCGTCTCCGTCCTCGCCTCTCTCCCCCTGGCTATTCACCACGCCCCCTCCATTCAAAGCTCCAACGATCTGGTACCATTAGTTTAGGACCTATAATAATTCGGACATTCGTTGCCTATAAATTGCATAATTCATTCGGACATTGTTGCATGTAAATTGTATTAGTATAAGGAAATCAATGTTACATATTACATGTGTGTTTTATGTTAACATTACATGTGATTATTGAACTTGGTACCACTGTCCCTCCAGTTAATAGAGTGTCCACCATCTTGTGTATATTTAATATCTGGTTAATTAATCATTTAGTATTCGTCAAGCTCATAATTTAAATACAGTCAGGGTTGTGTACCCCCTTAGCTACAAGGTCGAAGAAACACAGGTGGGCTAGCTAAGAATTCAACTGCCAGGGAAACCATGGTGATCATTGCCAAATATCCTTATTAGACCATGAATAGGCGCCAGACCTGGCAACCCAGGATACATCTTGGGCAGACTTCTCCTAATTTGGCCACCCTGACAGCTTTCAGTTCATTAAACAACGTCAATTCAGGCATTAAGCCAAACCATCACAGCTGGCTCTATATTAACCAACATGACATCCACCATAACATAACCAACTGGCTAACAAATATAATTTAAATGAATGTTAGAAAAATAAAAATAACATGGTGTGTGCATGTACATAAGGTACCAATGTATGTGTGTGTGTGTGTGTGTGTGTGTGTGTGTGTGTGTGTGTGTGTGTGTGTGTGTGTGTGTGTGTGTGTGTGTGTGTGTGTGTGTGTGTGTGTGCGCGCGCATTGGAAATTAAGTAGACCTTAAACAGCAATATTTAGTTGGCTTGCTGCTGTACCCGTAGCCAGGCAGTGAATGTATTATGTATAAACACATGTAGAACCTGTGTTCATATTCAAATCCTATGTACAATATTTGATGGATTAAATAAAGTGTTAGAAATTTCTATGCATAGGGTAAAGAGGCTTGTCTGTCAAACCTTGTCCAAACTTGGATAGAAATCTACAAGTTTTCATTAAAATCTCTGAGGTGTTTTGCATTTTGCTGCACTGTGTCTAACCCCCCCCCCCCCCCCCCCAAATAAATAACAAGATATGAAAAAGATAGTTCAGGAATGTGCTGAGCGAGTATACTTAGTTAGCAATATATATAATATATATATATATATATATATTGTATATTAAGGCTGTCAAAGTTAACGCGGTATTAACGCGTTATCGCCCGATTCTATTAACGCCACTATTTTTTTTAACTCACGATTAACTTACAAAAAAAGAAATTACTGTTTGTTTCTGAAGTGTGTGTGTGAGATATATAGAGAG
Organism: Notolepis coatsorum; assembly: GCF_963971535.1. Taxonomy (NCBI): domain Eukaryota; kingdom Metazoa; phylum Chordata; class Actinopteri; order Aulopiformes; family Paralepididae; genus Notolepis; species Notolepis coatsorum. The sequence goes on from NC_140174.1 coordinate 65,097,755, forward strand.
AGGGGGGTGAGAGAGATGAGGAAGGGCCAAGAGAGAAAGAGAGCTGGGAGAGTGTGTGTGAGAGAGAGAGGGTGTGTGTGTGATTACAAAGCCCTTGTGTGGGTGAATGTAACAAGTTCCTAACGTTTTCTTTCCCCTATTATTTCATGCACACTTTATTCATTGTTTAAAATTATTATTTTCTTTTTAAGTTATTTTGAATTTGATGCAAATTTGCAATGCATGAGGGTCATCCTTTTGTGTTAAATGGCTGCATAAAGCAAGCATTTGTTGACTCGCATGTTCATGAGAGTATTAAAACTTGGAACTTGAAAAAGATCCGTTTAAGGTAGACATATTTTTTTTATGCGATTAATTTGCGATTAATCGCGAGTTAACTATGGACAATCATGCGATTAATCGAGTAAAATATTTTAATCGATTGACACCACTAATATATATATATATATATATATATATATATATATATATATATATATATATATATATATATTATAATATATGCACATGGGGTGATCTGTAGAATCTGGGGGGGGGGGGGGGGGGGGGGGGGAGTACATACGCATATTGTATTATTATTGTGATATGAGTCTGATTATCTCACCTGTCCGACTGACCAGACCCTCACCTTTATTTTTTGTATTCATATTTTATTTAGTTCTTTACCTTTTATTATCATATAATTGTATCGTTATTTCTATAACCCTGCCTGCCTGTGCTGCTATGAGCCTATGACCCCTGGATTTCCTCAAGGGATCAATAAAGGGAGATCTTATCTTATCTTATCTTTGCTGTGCTGCAGTAGAAACTGCACAGAAAGCAGTGTAAACAGTTCTGATGCATGTTGATCTGTCTCATAAGAAACCATATCTCCAGCCTCTGAGACACACAGGACTGGTGCTTCTTATTTATGGATTTGTATTTAACTATATTTAAAATGCTGGAGTAAAAGTTAGGAGGAAATCACACAAGAGAAGGATTTGGATTCTAGGCCAGGTGTGTGTGTGTGTGTGTGTGCGTGTTGTGTGTGTGTGTGTGTGTGTGTGTGTGTGTGTGTGTGTGTGTGTGTGTGTGTGTGTGTGTGTGTGTGTGTGTGTGTGTGTAGAGGGGGGGGGGGGGGGGGGGGTTCTAGTGGAATCTGATTGAAGGCCAGAGGGGGTTTGAGAACTCCCAGTGGGTATGAAGCCACTTAAGGGGAAATTAAGTTTAATAATAGACATGATTTGGCAAGATAGGTGGGGTTAAGGTCTACCGTATCAGGACAATTAGATAGTGTCAGGTGTGAATCACAGACAAGCACACTACATTTACTTTTAAATGGTCAAACCTTCTGGCATCCATCTGGCATCCAATGGGTTTTCCTGTTTGGCAAATCCCACCCATCTGCTAGCCTACTACTGCATACAGATAACCATGCCATGTAGGGCTGCAACGATTAGTCGACATAATCGACGACGTCGATCATAAAAACTCGTCGACGTCGATCATAAAAACGCGTCGACGCCAAATTTTTGCGTTGATGCGTCGTATTAAAAAAAAATTTAATAAAAAAATTAAAATAAATTGCACTACCTATCTTTGTTAAAGTGGCTTCTCAGCTCTGGTCCAGCTGAAGACAAAGCAGAGGAACAGATTGGACATTGAGCATGACCTCAGAGTTGCTTTGTCTACCATCACCCCAGACTTTGAGACTCTTGTCAGGAGCAACCCTCCAACTCTTGTCAGATCACACCCTCCATCTCTGCTTCCTGTGGGCGCGGCTCCTTTTCCGGGCTCTTAGCAGACTTCTTAGCTTAACATAACAGACAGACAGTAAGTTTGGGGGAACTAATGGGATAACTGGGGTTGCAACAAAAGTGCAACTAAGGGCTAAAAACACAATGAAATAAAATAATAATAATAATAAATAAAATATATCCTTCTTAGCAGACTTCCTAGTTTAACATGCAGGGAACTAATGGGATAACTGGGGATGGTAGACAAAGCAACTCTGAGGTCATGCTCAATGTCCAATCTGTTCCTCCGCTTTGTCTTCAGCTGGACCAGAGCTGAGAAGCCACTTTCACAAAGATAGGTAGTGCAAAAAAAAAAGTATATATAAAAAAAAAAAATTATTATTATTATTTTTATTTTTAACTTTTTTTTTAACTTTTTTTTTTACACACACATCCACGACCCACTCAAAATGGCCCCACGACCCACTTTTGGGTCGCGACCCACCAGTTGAGAAACACTGCTAGAGTACAATAACAAATAATACAATAACACAGAGTACAATAACACAGAGTACAACAACACATAGTACAACAATACAGAATACAGTCCACAGTCAGGTTGAGTTATTAATGCGTATGACGTTGCACCACCTGGTCATGCTCAGTTTATCTCATGTTATACATACATATTTTTATAAGATAGGATAAGATGGATCTTTATTAATCCCCTTGGAGACATTCAGGGTT
>NC_140174.1:65105416-65142698 GCF_963971535.1 Notolepis coatsorum
ACAGGCTACTACTCGTGACCACCTGCCGCATCGCGCGCACCCCCCCCCCCCCCACACACACACACGCTCGCAGTACTGTATAGTCTACGTGCGTAAAGTTATAACGATTGTGAAGGAGAAGTTAGAAGCCTAGAGGCTTATCAAGAACGTCCCCTGTTTTATAAAATCAAACATACAAAAATACAAAAATATGCATATTATAAAATACCAGAATACATTAAAAGATTCGTGTTAATACAAATATACATACACACAGTACATACATGCATATACTGTGTACATAATAATATATAACAACCCACCCACCTGCCTACAAACCTACCCACCCACATAACCAAATGCATACCTACATGTATGACTTGTTATCTATCTACTACTTTTGGATGAGAATTTTTTTGTAGTTTGCTTTAAAAATAAGCACAGATGGAGATTTCCTCAGCATAGGATCAGCTGCATTCCAAAGATTGGACCCTCTATACCTCACTGAGAACTGCCTAAGTGAAGTACCACAATAAGGTATATGCAGGTCCCTGGACTGACGTGTAGCATATGAATGAACATCTGAATTAAAAGAAAAAAAACGATTAAAACCATTTGGTAGATTGCGATCATGAATGCATTTGTACACAAATATACATATCTGTAAAGAATTAACCTCAGACACAGTCAGAATGTTTAGTTTCTTGAAAAGAGGAGCAGATGGTTCAAATCGATCTGAGAGGGTTGCCAGTCTAACAAATCTTTTTTGAAGTAAAATAATTTTTTGAAGATGAGATGAATGAGTGCTAGCCCAAATTATGTTACAATAAGATATGTAAGGAAAGATAAGACTATAATACAGGATTAAAAAACAACTTCTATTTATCAATGAACACACCTTCCTAATTATACCTACTGACTTCATTGCTTTTTTACAAACATGATCAATGTGTTTTTTCCAATTTAGTTTATCATCAACTAGGATCCCTAAAAACGTTGTTGAAGTTACTTGTTTGATTTCGGTGTTACTGATTAATAGCTTTGCCTCCTTTTTCGAATAACTTTTACCTTTATTACAAAATACAATAAAATTCGATTTTTCTACATTTAACGATAGCTTATTAGTCTGGAACCAATCTTAGACACAAGATAAACCATCATTTACTTCCCTAATTAATACTGCAAAATTCTCATGTGACATTATAATGTTGGTGTCATCAGCAAACAAGATCGAGAATACTCTAGGAGATACCCAAGCAAAATCATTTATATAAATCAAAAATAAAAGGGGGCCAAGTATAGAGCCCTGAGGAACCCCACAGACTAGCTTTGCCCTGTCAGAGTCATCGCCATTTATGGAAACAAACTGTTCCCTATTATAAAGATAGTCACTGAGCCATTTAATCACGTCGCCAGCCAAACCATACCTGTGAAGCTTTGATATAAGTATTTTATGGTCCACAGTATCAAATGCTTTGGATAGATCCAGAAATATACCAATTGAAAATTGCTTATTGTCTAGTGCATCTGTGATTCTATCTATAAACTGTAAGAGAGCCATGTACGTAGAGTGTTTTTGTCTGAAACCATATTGATGTTCATATAATATATTATTGTCATTAAGATGTTTCAAAATTATGGTATAAACCAGCTTCTCCAATATTTTAGATATGGACGGTAATAACGAAATCGGACGGTAATTGGAAAATAAGGATGAGTCACCAGATTTAAACAGAGGTATAACTTTTGCCACTTTCAAGTCTCCTGGAACAACACCTGTTTCCAGGGAGAGTGAAAAAACGTGGTTCAATGGCTCAATTATTGAAGGTAATACCTCTTTAAGCAGACTACTTTTAATATTATCATAACCTGCTGCTGAGTTTTTTTAATTTAAAATAATATTTTGCATTTCTTCCGAGGTAGGTGGTTCAAATGTAGACATAGATGGGTACTGACCTTGAATCTTGTCAAGTGGACAGTTATTTGTGCTCTTAATATTTCTAGCCAAGGAAATTCCAATGTTTACAAAATAATTATTGAAACCATTTGCAATCTCTGATGAGTTTGTGTATGTTTCACTTCCATCCACAAAAGTAGATGGAAATGAAACAGCATGCCTTTTTTTATTAAGTAATTGATTTATGACGTTCCATGTGGATTTTATGTTGCTGGCAGCTTCTTTAAATTTATTGGAATAATATGTCTTTTTTGCTGCACGAAGCAAGTATGTAAATTTATTTTTGAATTTTTTGTAAACATCTGAATTTAAAGGGGTCGGGCTAGTCACAAACTTTTTGTATAATTTGTTTTTCTTCTTTGCAGATTTCAGCAAACCAGAAGTAAACCATGGTTTGCATTCCTTTTTGACTGATGTCCCTTTATTATATGTAATGTAAAGAAAGCATTTTTCAAATGAGGAATTAAATATTTGTGAAAATGTTTGATATGCCAATTCTGCATCATTTTGATTATACACAGCATCCCATGGAACATCATTAATACAACTCCCAAAACGAGCAATGTTACCTCTGCTGAAACTACGGTGACTTCCTCTCACCTCAGACCCCACTCGTTCACTTCTATTAGAAATGGTCAATTGGAAAATTGGAAAGTGATCAGAAATATCAGTTAACAGCAGTCCTGATTTGTTTGTATATTCAAAATTATTAGTAAAAATATTGTCAATAAGAGTGGCAGATTGCTTAGTTACTCTTGTTGGTTTATGAATGAGAGGCAGAAAATAAGTAGAATACAAGATGTTTAGGAAGTCAGCGGTCAAAGAATGACTATTGTTTTCTAACAAGTTGATATTGAAGTCCCCTAACAGAGTACACATTTTACATTCCAAGTCCTATTCCTAAACAGCCCTGGTCACACATATCCCTGGACTTTATTTCTGGCCTTCCCCTTTCAGACGGGTTCACCACCATTTTGGTGGTGGACCGTTTCTCTAAGGCGGCCCACTTTATTCCTCTTCCCAAGCTTCCCTCGGCCCGAGAGACGGCTGATCTGGTGGTACAGCACGTCTTTCGGGTCCACAGGCTTCCAGTGGATATCGTGTCAGACCGGGGTCCTCAGTTTGCCTCCAGGTTCTGGAAGGCGGTTGCCGCCGGCCTCGGCGCCTCCGTCAGCCTTTCGTCTGGGTTCCATCCGCAGTCGAACGGGCAGATGGAGCCCGTCAACCAGGACCTGGAGGGGGTCTTGAGGTGTTACGTTGCCGGTTGCCCGGCAACGTGGAGTAGGAGGTTGGCCTGGGCTGAGTATGCGCATAATACCCTCCTCTCCTCCTCTACCGGTATGTCTCCCTTTCAGTGTCAATATGGTTTTCAACCTCCTCTGTTTCCCGAGCAGGAGCAGGAGGCAGAGGTGCCCTCGGCCCAGGCACATGTGGCTCGCTGCTACAGGACGTGGAATCGGGTCCGAACGGCGCTGCAGAAGGTTTCTGTTAGAACCCAGCGGCAGGCTAACCGCAAGCGCCGTCCGGCTCCGGTTTACCGTCCGCGTAATTTCTTATCGTACAAATATTGTCATATTTATTTTAATTATGATTAAGTAATTAATTCCACAGAGGCCTGTGGGGTTGAGATGAAGGAATCACTATGATTCCTTCCAAATAAAGCCATTAAGAACATGGAGAACACAGTCTGTCAAGTTAATAAAAATTTCAATCAGTCAATCAATCATAAGTGTGCTCCTCAGCACTCTTAAGGCCTCTGCATGCTACAGAAACTGCAAAGCAACTGCAGAACTCATGGTTGTGGCCCCCACAACACCCTCTGCAACATGTTGCATTGAAGTCGTGCTGATGTTGTGTTGCAGTTGCTTTGCAGTTTCTGTAGCATGCAGAGGCCTTTAGGCCCTAGTTACACAGACTGTTTTTGTGTTCGTTTTGAATACGTTTTGAATACGTTTGCTGTCCCTGTTAGATAGAAATGCCGTTTTGGCAGGAAACGTTTTGGCCCTACTGAAAACGCTAAATTGTGTTTCCGTTTTTGAAAAACGCCAAAAACTCGCCGACAACGTGTCGTGTATTCTGCGCGGAGCCGTTGTTGCTCAACGCCCATGCGCAGTAGATACCCACATCTGCGTGCCCTCACCAACGTCCGGTGACAACAGAGCTATAGCTGCAGCTACCATGTGTTGTCAAGTTATTGTTATAAGGACCCCAGTCCAAGCTACAACAGTCTGCATTACCTTAACAATTGTTTGTATTGAGCCGTATTGTATTGTACCCATTCTGCAATATGTTAAATAAAGTTTACATCCATTCATTCTGCTAGCATTAACGATTGCATGAGCAGCTGGCTAACGTGAGCTAACGTTAGCTACCAGACCCTGTTAGCTCCTCTTTCAACATAACAAGCATTAAACAAAATGGCCCAGTCATCTATTCACTTTTGTTTAATACATGAGGCGTTGTCTCTAATGTTATCTAGCTACTGATAGCTCCCGATATCATCCTGGTGCTGGCTGGCTAACTAACGTTAGCTGCTAGCCACAATGCTATACTGTTATACTGGCATATTCCATTCACGTTAGCATGTAGCTAACAACATCAGCGATCTTTTTTGAGACTAAACTATCCGCTCTTGGTGGTCACTTGTGTTGATGTTAGTTTTGTTTCATCAACAAATCATCAACAAATGAGGCAGAACACAGTGAATGTATCCGTTTTTGTTTATTGCACTTTATTTCTTGCTGAAAAATAATGCTTCATTGGCTAAAATGGCTCGCGGAGGCATTTAAAGATGGTGGCTTTTGAGATTTTGAACAGGAAGTGGAGTGTCCTCATTCAAGTTCTGATTGCTTGAAAATTGCCTTCATGTTCGCCACCTACTGCCACCTACTGCTTTGGCATTGTACTACATCACTGTGCTCAGGTGACAAAACGAAAGTGCTCAGGTTGCAAAACGAATGTCTGACTCGCCTACTGCTACGTTGCGACCTGGAAAAGCGAAACTCATCTTCAAAACGAAACGAAAACATCAGTCAGTCTAACCGCAGCCTTAAATTCTGCTCTCAGCCACGGCCGAATCCGATCTCAGGGAAATTTGGGGAATCTTGCTACCAGCCCTATATGTCTTAAATCGGCCGAAATTTGCCTGAGAGCAAATTTCTTGTCGTAAATCCGTTCGGGAATGAGACCCAATGTTAGTATAGTAGAAAATCCAAGTGTTCGTTTGTATGTGGATGACACAGTTTTGTATTCAGTTGGACCTTCTCCTGATGCTGTTCTGTGCTCTCTTCAAGACAGCTACCTTCTCTAATCTTAACTTTTTATGTGGTATGGAAAAAGGTCTGTTGTCCCTCCTGGAAATATCACATCAACTAATGGCTCAGTTCTGGATACAGTGACCTCTTATAAATACCTTGGTATCTGGTTAGATAATACACTTTCTTTTTCTCAGCATGTGTTAAGGAACATGGTTCCTTCCCAGCCCTTCCCAGAGACAGTCGCATTTCTCTCCTCTCCCCAGGCTCCTCAAGGCCGTTCCTACCGCCGCCTCTACTGCTCCATGGAGCCCGACGCTGCTATGCTCTGCTTCGTGCCGGTTGCCGGACTATACTCAAATCAACTCTAAATGGATCTAATCAGTGGATTGCATATTTTCTTCAAGAAGCAGAATAAGGCTAACCCTCCCCATCCAGCTGAGGGCACCACAGAGCCTGGACTCTTTTAAAGCAGGCCTGAAAACCTATCTATTTAAAAAGGCCTTTGACTGTTAGCTTTTTATTTAAATTTTATTGCGCTTTGTTTTTAAATTGTCTGTTTATACTATGTTTTTAATTAACTATGTTCTATTTTTATTCTGTATTTTATTTTATTTGTTTTACTAATAACTATTTTATTCTATTTTTTTTTAACTGTTTTAACCATGTAGTGTAGCACTTTGGGATCCCAGCGAACAAAAAGTGCATTACAAATCCAATCTATTATTATTATTATTATTATTATTGGGACATCATAATCGGGCTACCAACTTGAAGACGTGGTCATTTTTGGATTATCGAAGCTTTTGGACTGGAATAAGAAGATCTGTTTACCGCGCACAGGACCTACCAAAATGAACTGATTAAGACACTTGGACACTTGGACTAATAATGCATTCAGTCATTTGGACAGAGTTGTTAAAACTCACTCCACTCAAATCAATAGAGTTATATTTCACTCTATTCAAATCAAGCCAAATCTAGCCAAAACAAATTCCAGGACCAAGGTCGAACCAGGGAGCTGCTGGAGTCGAAGGCCCTCTGGGAGATAAGAGTGGCAAGCGGCTTCCCCCACCCCCAATCCCTACCCAATCCCCCCTCCCGCGTGTACGCCCGGCGCCACTCCCACGTAATGGTGACGGCAGCCGACTAGTACGCGCGCTGGACTCATCACCAAAGCCTGATCCCCCCCGTCCCTGCCCCCTCCCACTGGACAATCTTTCCACCCTCCCTCCCGCCACCTGGCGCAACGACACCCCGGTGTTGTCGCAGCCGACTATCGCATAGGTGTCTCAGGCATTCTGTAGTCGACATGTGTCAACAAATGTACATGTCTGTTTGAATTTATGTTGTGCCGTTGTTACTGTAAAAATTTAATGATTGTGATATGTTGTTGTTAATGAGACGATGAGCTGTATGTGTGTGTCACTGGAATTTCCCCAAGGGGATCAATAAAGGAATATCTTATCTTATCTTATCTTATCTTCAATAACACATCTCTGCTAAATGCTCCCTAGTCTAAATGTCCATTCTCCCATTGTTTGACTATGGCAATGTCCTTTACATGCCCCCTTTTCAACACATCACTGTGACTTATACACATCTCTAAATTGGCCATTGGTCTGACCCCTCCTTATTTGATACACTTGTTAAAATTGTCATCTACTCCCTATGACACCAGAGCTGCTCACCATATCTCACTAGATGTTCCCAGTGTTAATACTTCCTTTGGTCAATCCTCCAATGTACTGCTCCTCCCAGCAGTTGGAATGAGATGCACAAGACTTTGAAAATGGACAAACTGTAATTTGACTGTTCTGCGTCATGTATTATTATTATTATTACAATACCATTTCATTTGGTTGTTTGTTTGATGTGTGTTTTAATTATTTCCCTTACCTCTGTGATGTATGTAACATCTGTCTCTTTTCAATTTTACTTTATAAAATGTTATTGTCCCCTTTCACCCTTCGGGAGGCCTTTTTGTCCTCTCGCCACCACTCAAGGTTCTTAATTGACCTGTCTGGTTAAATAAAGGTTAAATAATAATAATAATAATAATAATAATAATAATAATAATAATAATAATAATAATAATAATAATAATAATAATAATAATAATAATAATAATAATAATAATAATAATAATAATAATAATAATAATAATAATTATTATTATTATTATTATTATTATTATTATTATTATTATAATAATAATAATAATAATTATTATTATTAATTATAATAAAAAGTTATTCGGTTAAGTTAGTCAGTCAATCAGTCAATCAGTCTGCCATTCCATCAGCTGTCTGTCAATATTTTATACAAGGACCAAAATGTGCATATAGTGCAGTATCAGCCAGACCTCCTTCTCTCTCCAGATGTCTCATATCTCTCTGTATGTCTCCCACACTTCCTCTTTCTATCTTTTCACTCAGGCCTTGCAGACTCTTTCTCCGTCTCTATATTTATTCTGTGTGTGTGTGTGTGTGTTATGTACCACGAGCCTGATCACTCCTGTGTCACTGTGCAGGCAGGCCTGATCACTCCTGTGTCACGGGGCATGCAGGTGAGGGCTGCCAATTAGCCAATTAGTGCTGATTGGTTACCTGCTGGGAGTATCTTTAAAACCAACCCTGGTAACACACATGCAGGGTCGGTGTTTAGAAGAGGTGGTTAACAGATAGATAGTCACGTTCTTCCAGTCCTTATCCTTTAGTTTACACTAGTAATTCCTTAATATAGTAGCACTTTGAGTTAATACACAGGTTTTGGTGTCGGTTTTGCACATAGGTTGCGTGCCTTTGAGCCAGGGTCGTAACAGTTGGGTGCTCGTCCGGGATCTTTACCCCTAGAAATTTGTTTGGTGGGTTTTTTTTTGTGTTACACGGGGTGTCATGGTATTATGGTTTGGGTGGTGTTCATTACATATGGTGTAACGTGGGGGCTTAAGCCATTTCATCAAACAGGTGAGTATGCCGTATTTGTTTGTAATTTAATGTGACTACTTATGCTGTTAAAATATATAGTTTAGTGGGCACCACATGTAGATAGGGACATTATTTTCTGGTTGTTGGTTAGCGGCCTGTGCACCACATACTCCTGGGGCAGTCAGAGAAGGGATTAGCACCATCTGCTTGTCTGGTACCGTATCATGTACTGGACGGGTGGATGGTCAAGTATGATCTTTGACTGGTAGCAGGTGTGGTTGAAGATGGTTAGGTATACAGGGCATTAGTTTAAGGGTAGGTAGATTAGGGCGGCCAGAAAACACAGGTAGTGTGGTAGGGCTTGATTTTGTGTTTCTTAGGGTAGACATGTGGTGGGCCGGTTTTGACTGCAGTTTAGACGTAGAAGCATATGTAGTCATATCAGGTTAGAAGGCGCACCTGTTTGGAATTGTTTGTTGGATTTATTTTGTTTGTTTGAGTGTTTGGTGAGCATACCTGGTAGCACCTAACACCCTGCGTGTATGACACGTCTATTTAGGGTGGGTGTTTTTTTTTTTTTTTTTTTTTCAACCTAGAAAGGTGCGCTCCGTAGAGCTCACATTTCCACCGCGTTCCCTTCTGGTTGTTATTATTGGCATTTAGCATTATTCAGTGGTTCTTCAGTGGTTCTTCATGGTTCTTCAGTGGTTCTTCGTGGTTCTTCAGTGGTTCGTTAGGGGGTATTCGTGGTTCGTTAGTGGTTCTTCATGACTGTGAGGTGAAGTGTGTAGCTTGTGGTGGCTGGTACAGTGACGATGGCTTCCATCAAGGACTTTGTTGATCGCCCGTCTCATGACATGTTGGAGAAGTTTTCCAAAGAACAACTTCTAGAACTTGCTGTACACTACAGGGTAGAACTTTCTGCAGGGGAGAAACGTTTGAAGCCGACTGCCTTGAGTGCTTTAAGGGTGTTACTCATTAGGGAGCAGGTGCTTGAGGAGAGGGTGGAGGAGCCTCCTTCGTCTGGCGCGTCTCCGCTATTACCTGGTGTAGAGGGTGAGTGGAGGATTAGGGAGTTGGAGTTTAAGGAAAGGCAGCTAGAGCGAGAGCGTGAGGAGAGGTGAGAGGAGCGTGAGCATGAGCGTGAGCTTAAGGAGAGAGAGAGGAGAGAGGAGCGTGAGCTTAAAGAGGCGGTTTTAGAGGATGCAATGATAGATACGTCTCAAGGATACTTTGTTAGCAATGACGTGCTCATGAGAAAGTGGACACCACCTAACCTGTCCAGTCTGGATGACTGGGGCAGTGTGTTTCAGATTGTTGTTCCAGCCATGTATCGTCCTGATATACTGCATCTAGCACATGATCATGATCTTGCTGGTCACATGGGAGTCAGGAAGACTTATGACCGTGTGCTGAGAAATTTTTGTTGGCCTGGTTTGAAGTCAGATGTGGCACAATATTGCCGCTCGTGCCATGTGTGTCAGGTGGTTGGTAAACCAAACCAGAAGATCCCTCAGGCTCCTCTGCAGCCTATTCCTGCCGTTGGGGAACCTTTTGAGCGGATCCTCATTGACTGTGTTGGTCCCCTCCATCGAACTAAGACAGGGAACCAGTACCTTTTGACTATTATGTGTGCAGCGACCCGTTTCCCTGAAGCCATTCCTTTACGCAAGATCACAGCCCCAGCTATATCCAAAGCTCTGGTTAGGTTTTTTTCGACGTTTGGTTTACCAAAGGTTATTCAATCAGATCAAGGGTCTAACTTCATGTCCCGTCTCTTTGCTCAGGTCCTCCAGCAGTTGTCTATCCAGCATTGCCCTTCCTCTGCCTATCATCCAGAGTCCCAGGGGGCGCTGGAGAGATTTCACCAGACTATCAAAACAATGCTGCGGGCATATTGTACGGAGTTCGAAAAAGACTGGGATGATGGAATCCCTTTGCTTCTGTTTGCTGCTAGGGAGGTAACCCAGGAGTCTCTTGGATTCAGCCCGGCTGAGCTGGTGTTCGGCCACACAGTGAGGGGTCCTTTGAAACTGCTGAAGGAAAAGTGGTTGGCTGACCAGACTCCTTCCTCTACTAATTTGTTGGACTATGTGTGTGACTTCAGGCTTAAGCTTAGTAGAGCATGTGAACTAGCGAAAGAGAACCTAAAGGTAGCCCAAGGAAAAATGAAGGTGTGGTATGATAGGCGGGCCCGACATAGGGTGTTCTCACCGGGAGACAAGGTGTTGGTTCTCTCGCCTATTCTTGGGTCTGCATTACAGGCTAAATACACTACAAAATATATACATATACAAAATAAATACAATATACTCCGTTGAGCGCAAAGTTGGTGAGGTCGACTACTTGATTAAGACTCCCGACCGCAGGCGCAAGAGTAGATTATGTCACGTCAATATGTTGAAGGCGTACAATGATAGGGCTCAGATTGACCAGTCAGGGGTCAAGCCTGTGGCTGTTCTAACAGTTTCTGCATCTCCTATTGTAGCCGACTGTTCTGTGTCGAAGGAGATTTCTCAGGGCAGGTTGCCAAACACCCAGATACTAGGTGACTTGGACTCACACCTGTCGTACTTGCCACTTCCTGAGCGTACGGATGTGGTGCGCCTACTTAGACAGCATATACGTTTGTTTTCTGATGTCCCTAGTCGTACTAATGTACTCGAGCATGACATTGATGTTGGTAGTGCAGGGCCAATTAAGCAACATGCCTACAGGGTGAATCCGGAAAAACGACGGATCTTGAGTAAGGAAGTAGACTATATGGTGAGACATGGCATTGCGGAGCCCAGTTCTAGTGCGTGGAGCTCCCCCTGCCTGCTTGTTGATAAGCTAGACTGCACTCATCGGTTCTGTACTGACTTCTGTAAAGTTAATGCAGTAACCAAGCCGGACTCGTACCCTCTTCCTCGGATGGACGACTGTATCGATCGGGTGGGTTCAGCAGCCTTTGTAAGTAAATTGGATTTGCTAAAGGGATACTGGCAGGTTCCGCTTACTCCGCGAGCACGTGAGATATCCGCTTTTGTCACACCAGAGAGTTTCTGCCAGTATACAGTGATGGCCTTTGGCATGCGAAATGCCCCAGCGACGTTTCAGCGGCTAGTGAACAAGGTCCTGGCCGGGGTAGCGTTCTGTGAGGCATATCTGGATGACCTGGTTATCCACAGTTCCTCTTGGTCACAACATGTGGAGCATCTGGCCGAAGTGTTCAAGCGGTTGGGTGATGCTAACTTGACAGTTAACCTTGCAAAATGTGAATTTGGACAGGCCACGGTTACCTACCTGGGTAAGGTGGTTGGACGTGGGCATGTGTGCCCCATTACAGCTAAGGTGGAGGCTATAGTGGGCTTCCCTGCTCCCATCACCAGGCGGGAGTTAAAGCGCTTCCTAGGTATGGCAGGGTACTATAGGAGTTTCTGTAGGAACTTTGCTTCTGTTGTTGCCCCTTTGACCAATCTGCTCAGTCCTAAGGTACCTTTCGTGTGGACTGAGACTTGTCAACAGTCTTTTGAGAGTATCAAGGGTATTCTGATTAGCGCTCCCATTCTGTCAGCTCCCGATTTTCAACTGCCATTCAAGTTGGCAGTGGATGCTAGTGACCTCGGTGCTGGAGCCGTCCTCCTGCAAGAGGATGCATTAGAGGTGGAGCACCCAGTGTGCTACTTTTCTAAAAAGTTTGACAGGCATCAACTGCACTACTCTACTATAGAGAAGGAGGCGCTCGCTTTGGTTCTTGCCTTGAACCATTTTGATGTTTACGTTGGATCCTCCAGTTTACCCCTTGTTGTGTATACAGACCATAACCCTTTGGTTTTTCTTCGCAGCATGGTGAACTCGAACCATCGTTTGATGCGATGGAGTCTGTTCCTCCAAGCGTATAACTTGGATATTCGCCACATTCGTGGGAGGGACAACGTGCTAGCAGACGCCCTCTCACGGTCATAGTACCGGTGTTTGTGGTAGCCGCTATCGCTGTTGTGGTGGTGGCCCTGACAACTAATGGGTCACAGTTGTTTTTTTTGTTTTTGTTTATGGGTTGTTGTGTGGTGGTTGCCTCTGGGGCAACCAGTTTGGTGGGGGAGGTGTTATGTACCACGAGCCTGATCACTCCTGTGTCACTGTGCAGGCAGGCCTGATCACTCCTGTGTCACGGGGCATGCAGGTGAGGGCTGCCAATTAGCCAATTAGTGCTGATTGGTTACCTGCTGGGAGTATCTTTAAAACCAACCCTGGTAACACACATGCAGGGTCGGTGTTTAGAAGAGGTGGTTAACAGATAGATAGTCACGTTCTTCCAGTCCTTATCCTTTAGTTTACACTAGTAATTCCTTAATATAGTAGCACTTTGAGTTAATACACGGGTTTTGGTGTCGGTTTTGCACATAGGTTGCGTGCCTTTGAGCCAGGGTCGTAACAGTGTGTGTGTGTGTGTGTGTGTGTATGTGAGGGAGAGATAGAGAGATAGAGAGAGAGAGAGAGAGAGAGAGAGAGAGAGAGAGAGAGAGAGAGAGAGAGAGAGAGAGAGAGAGAGAGAGAGAGAGAGAGAGAGAGAGAGAGAGAGAGAGAGAGAACGAGAGAAAACAGACGTGTGTGTGTTGAATGTGTGAATGCGTATGCGTGTATCACAGATCTAGAATAATGAACAGATCAGGAATAAGCTCCTTCGTCTGTGGATTTGAACATCTATCTCACTGGGGGGACCTGATGACACATGTTGCCATGGATACCGCCCTTGGCTTTAGGACGCATCAGTGGACTGAGCTGAGCTGACGTGTGTGTGTGTGGTGGTGGTTACATAAAAGGATGTTTGAGAAGAAACATATTTTGACGTTGGAAGAAGTAATTTCAACATGACGTTATATTGATCTATATCTATTAATTTAGCTACAGTTGGATATTTGTTCATGATTAGATGATTATAGAAATGTCTGCGTATTTATATATGCATTTTATATACAGCACACTATAGCTATAGTGGAATAGACTGTATTAATATTCCATATTTATACCGTCTTGTTGCGCGCCTGTGGCCACCGGCCTCAGCACACATTTGAAATGTTTATTCATGTCCATATGAACAGAAGTACAAGGAATCCTGATACAAAGGACATAAACACTGCCAGTGCAGTCAGAAAGTATGAAAGAACAGCCAGTTACAAAGTGCATGGACAGCAGAATGCTGTTACATATGGCTGAACTACTCGTCGGACACATCGGACATGAATCATGGGTAAAGGAAACAACACCTCCTCCAAATTGAGCGGCTCCCTATAATAGCTGAGCAGTACCTTGCTACCTGCTTACCCTTCCTTTTGGGGAGACCGGCTATTTGTAGGCCCCTCACAACTTGTGCACATGCCCTAGGCTTCCAAAGATAAAAACTAGAAGATTACATCTGTAGCCTAGCTGCGAGATGGTCTGCTGTAGCTGTTGGTATTTCAACACTTTGGTTAGAAAGGCTTCTTCTAAGCTGTAATCAAAAGTACAGCCAACCTCAAGAATGGACACCTCCCTAAGGTGTTCATTTACAACAAATACACACACACACACATGCACACACACATACTGTATATAGCCTACGTGCGTAATGAATGAACAGTAGGCTTACATTATTCGAATGACTTGTTTTATTACGAGATTGCAGATACTGTATGCACTGCCCTATAGTAGTAAAGACTCCCAGTCGGGCGTACTGTGAGCGGACCAGACTCCGTACGGCATGTCCACAGACGTTTGAGGTTTCATAGTCAACTGTTCATTCATTACGCACAAAGGCTATACAGTACGTATGTGCGCGCGCGCGTGCGTGTGTGTGTGTGTGTGTGGGGGTGTGTGTGTGTGTGTGGGGGTGTGTGTGGGCGCACTGAGGCAGGTGGCCAGGAGCGTGCAACAAGACGATATAAATATGGAATATTAATACAGTCTATCCTTAAGCCCGACGGCCCGGTACAGGGCCGAGATTCCTATCACCCCATAAATCAATCAAAACAGAACATATTAATTAATGTTGCGTTTCTTAACCCTAACCCTGTCAAAACAGCAGTAAAAGTGTATATTTCCAGCACTCTCTCTCTCTCTCTCTCTCTCTCTCTCTCTCTCTCTCTCTCTCTCTCTCTCTCTCTCTCTCTCTCTCTCAGTGCATGCTGGGAATGAGATTGGAGAGATTGGAGAGGTTGGAGATTGGAGGTGTAGTGAGTTTTTTTCTATCTTTATCTGTCTATTTTGTTAATTTGTTTATGGGATATTGTATTATAGTGTAGTGTTGGGTTGCTGTGTGCTTTTGGTGTGTATAGGGTTAAGTGGGAGTGTTTTGTTTGTTTGGCAGTCGGCCAGGCTGTTTTGCTGGTTGACGTCAGACGCCAGTATGGACTTTTCCAAAATTGGTAGAAAGCATGGTATCAAGATATCTGTTTCTAATGTGTCAGTAGAGGACTGCAGTATGGCAGTTGGAAATATTGTCGGACATAGAAATATTAAATCAGCTGCGAGAATGAACGGAGGAGTGGTGATTTTTCTTGATTCATTGGACAAGGTGCAGACACTGGTTCAATCAGGGATCAGTGTGGATGGGGCTTTTCTTGCTGTGGAGCCTCTCTCCACACCAGGCAGAAATATCTTTATTTCCAACGTTCCGCCGTTCATCAGTGACGA
This sequence comes from Notolepis coatsorum, assembly GCF_963971535.1. Lineage (NCBI taxonomy): Eukaryota > Metazoa > Chordata > Actinopteri > Aulopiformes > Paralepididae > Notolepis > Notolepis coatsorum. The sequence continues at coordinate 65,120,191 of NC_140174.1, forward strand.
ACTATTGAGAAGTCAACTAGCACGACATGGGAGGATAATTTCCCCTATAAGAAAAATGTCGTAGGGATGTAAATCTCCGCTTTTAAAGCATGTTGTCTCACACAGGCGACAGGTTTTAATGATTCTAAACAACAGCGGAGAGGAGCTTGAGTTGGTTTTTAAGATAAAGGTTGATGAGTTTGATTATGTGGTTTTTGTGAGTTCTGGAAATTCGGGAAAGTGTTTCAGATGCGGGGAAGAGGGACATATCTCCCGAGACTGTGCAGGGAGAGGGGCAAGGCGACCTCCGCCTCAGCCCCAGGAGGAGCGCGGGCTGGGCTCAGCGCAGGTGTGGAGGAGGGAGAACTCAGAGTGTGGCAGCGCAGAGCTGAGAGCAGTGACAACAACAGTGTCCCGCTGCAGACCGTCAGCAGTGTCGGTAGTGTTCCTTTGCAGGCCGTCGGCAGTGTAGACGGTGTCCCTCTGCAGACCGTCAGCAGTGAAAACAGTGTTCCTTTGCAGACCGTCAGTAGCGCAGCAGATAGTATCCAGCTGCAGGGCCACAGAACCGGTGTAGCAGGTACGGAGCAGAGCCTTGGTACAGAGGAGGGAGGAGTGAGGGGAGCTGCCCCCCCCCTCAATTAGTGGCGACTGTGGGGTAACAGGGAGTGGTGCGGGTGGTGCAGGTACAGAGGAGGGATGGGTGGGAGACGCTGTTCCCCCCTCAACCAGTGGTTGTGTAGGTAAGGAGGTGGGAATCAGAGATGCTGCCCCCCCTTCAACAAGTGGCGAGGTAACAGGGGAGAGCAGAGTTTTTTTTGTCCCCCCAAGCCCAACACCGCGTCAGGGTAAAAAAAGGAATAAAAAAAATATGACGAGTGAAGTAATAGGGGAAAAGCTGAATGTGGTGGACAATGTAAACAGTCAGACAGTGGATGGCGTGGGTGGAAGTGATGGAGGGGTGGGCTCTCAGGATAAGGAAGGAGTGACAAGTTTGGTCAAAGAGAGTCAGGAGGGTGTAGAAGACACAGGTTCCTCTCAGTCCAGCATGGACGAGGATGAGGTTGAAAAACAATGGGGTGAGGTTGAAAAACAATGGGGGGATGACATCTCAAGTGTTGAGGAAGATGAGTTCCCAAATGCTTCTCAAGTGTCTGATTCACAACGGAAAAGTTTTTATGCAGTCAGGCAGATACAGAAGTTCCTGCACACAACAAACAATTTGAGAAGTGTCAAAGTGGAAGATTTTTTTTGAAGATTTAGAGATGTTTATTTTTTCAGCAAGGACTCAAATGAGGTTGAAGAACAATGGGGGGTACACTTCCCAGGAAGTTTTTAGACTGAGAAAAATTGTGCAGAAGCTCAGAAAACTGGATAATATAATGTTACCATGATAATGGAGCTTCTGATGTGTGGAGCCTGGCTGGACATTCAGGAAGGGAGTAGACCTGGGCTTGGACAGTGTCTGCAAGCAGTTGGGACAATGACACTGAAAGATGTTGTGAATGTAGCCGGGTCAGAGGAAGTGGCTTCTTTATTGGGGCTGAGGACGGCCTGTCACAACAGGGTCTGTCTGGACGATTGGACTGAAGCGCGGAGCGTCGGGCAACAATACCTGTTGCAGGATTATTTCGGTGGAACCGAAGGTCCTGATGAAGGGGATCTTTTTTTTCATGCGCTGGATATAAAAACGGACACAAATGGACTGACGGGACCCTTTTGGGTTGCTCATATGTTTTTCTTGATGACATATTATGTGTTGAATGGAAGTATGGATATTTTATTTGTTTGGGTGGAGCTTCAATGTTTTTTTGTTGTGTTGCAGAAGGACAGGTGTATTTTAGCATTTTTTTTATTGTGAGATCTCATGTGGTTTTAAGTGTGATGGGGACACATGTTGCCCGATATAATGTGTAGTTAGTTATTTAATTGTATTGACATACACATTGTACATTGTAATGAGAATTATGTAAATAAATGTTTTTCTAAAAAAAAAAAAAAAAAAAAAAACTCTCTCTCTCTCTCTCTCTCTCTCTCTCTCTCTCTCTCTCTCTCTCTCTCTCTCGTCAAACAAGCCTTGCTTTGTATTGCATGTTACCTTAAATTCTTTATATTCCCCAGTTTATTTTAGGGTTAGAGGTTGTGTTTGGAGTTAGGTTGATGTGAGGATAAAGGTTAGGCATTTAGTGTGTGTGTTTGTGTATATTATATGTGTGTGCATGTGCAAATGTGTGTGTGTGTGTGTGTGTGTGTGTGTGTGTGTGTATGTGTGTGTGTGTGCATATGTGTGTGTGTGTGTGTATGCACATTTTCTGTGTGTGTGTGTGCACTCTGTGTATGTATGAGCGTGTGCAGTGTGTGTGTGCATGTGTGTCTCTGTGTTTGTGTGTTATCAGTACCCTCCCAGCTTGCTAGTATCAGGACAGCAACGATTAGTGTGCATCGGGACTCAGGAGGGATTAAAGCCTAAATGATGGGCTACAACTCTGTGTGTGTGTCTAAGAGAGAGAGAGAGAGAGAGAGAGAGAGAGAGAGAGAGAGAGAGAGAGAGAGAGAGAGAGAGAGAGAGAGAGAGAGAGAGAGAGAGAGAGAGAGAGAGAGAGAGAGAGAGAGAGAGCAAGACGAAATCTGTCTGTATACATACATGTGTTGCAATTGTTTGCTTGTGTGTGTGTCAGTCCGTGTAGAATGTGTATATGTCTGTGTGTGTGCATGTGTGTGTGCGTGTGTGTGTGTGGTCTTTTCATTGTCTTCCTCTCTCCTTTGTCAAGTAGCAATTGTAGTTAAATAGGGGGAGGTGGAGGGAGGGGGGGAGAATGAAGAACAGTTGTAGCCTGCTGGATCTCACCACTCCCCTTTCTTCTCCTCCTCTACAGTATATCTCTCCTCTGCTCTGCTCCAATCTCCTATCGTTTCCTCTCCTATCCTTCCTCTCCTTTCCCTCCTCTCCTATCTCTATACCCTCCTCTGCTTTCCTCTCCTCTCCTCTCCTCGACCCTCCTCTCCTATATTTCGTCTCTTTTCTCTTTCTTTTCCTTTCCTTTCCTTTATCTCCCTATTCTCGCCACTTTGCAGCTCCCCATTTCCTCTCTTCTCCATCTCTCAACCCCTCTCCCCTCCTCTCCTAGTGCAGAAGCAAAGTCTAAAAGTGACCTGCAGCTTTCTGAATTGAGGAACATTCCATCTCTCTCTCTCTCTCTCTCTCTCTCTCTCTCTCTCTCTCTCTCTCTCTCTCTCTCTCTCTCTCTCTCTCCTCTCTCTCTCTCTCTCTCTCTCTCTCTCTCTCTCTCTCTCTCTCTCTCTCTCTCTCTCTCTCTCTCTCTCTCTCTCTTCTCTCTCTCTCTCTCTCTCTCTCTCTCTCTCTCTCTCTCTCTCTCTCTCTCTCTCTCTCTCTCTAATTACCAGACCTATCTCCACACTGTTTCAGTGCTGTATCAGCACACCAGCAACGTCTGGCAGAAGCCATTATCATTACGCACTAGAGGGGAAAATAACCTTTTGGTTTGTATTACTCAAACCAATCACAATTGTCTAAGGAGGAGCTAAACTCAACATACACCTTGCTTTATAGCATCAGGGGAGAAATGTTAAATTCTTTATCAAAATGTTCCATCATGAGAGTGTAGCATGCAGTGTAGCATGCAGGCTCCATCACAAGAGTGTAGAATGGTAAATGGTAAATTGGCTGCATTTATATAGCGCTTTTATCCAAAGCATTTGACAACATATGCTTCACATTCACCCATTCACTCACATTCACACACAGCCAACTGAGGAGCAGTTAGGGGTTAAGTGTCTTGCTCAAGGACACTTCGTCATGCTCCCGGGAGGAGCCGGAATCTAACCGGGAACCTTCCGATTACCAGGTGACCGCTCAACCCCCTGAGCCACTGTCGACCCTATGAGCATGCAATGAAGCGAATATGCGAGCATCATGAGAGTGTAGCATGTGCTCTCCATCATGAGAGTGTAGCATGTGAGCTCCATCATGAGAGTGTAGCATGTGAGCTCCATCATGAGAGTGTAGCATGTGAGCTCCATCATGAGAGTGTAGCATGCAAGCTCCATCATGAGAGTGTAGCATGTGAGCTCCATCATGAGAGTGATGTAAATGTAAATGTGTAGCATGTGAGCTCCATCATGAGAGTGTAGCATGTGAGCTCCATCATGAGAGTGTAGCATGCAAGCTCCATCATGAGAGTGTAGCATGCAAGCTCCATCATGAGAGTGTAGCATGTGAGCTCCATCATGAGAGTGTAGCATGCAAGCTCCATCATGAGTGTAGCATGCAAGCTCAATCATGAGAGTGTAGCATGTGAGCTCCATCATGAGAGTGTAGCATGTGAGCTCCATCATGAGAGTGTAGCATGTGAGCTCCATCATGAGAGTGTAGCATGTGAGCTCCATCATGAGAGTGTAGCATGTGAGCTCCATCATGAGAGTGTAGCATGCAAGCTCCATCATGAGAGTGTAGCATGTGAGCTCCATCATGAGAGTGTAGCATGTGAGCTCCATCATGAGAGTGTAGCATGCAAGCTCCATCATGAGAGTGTAGCATGTGAGCTCCATCATGAGAGTGATGTAAATGTAAATGTGTAGCATGTGAGCTCCATCATGAGAGTGTAGCATGTGAGCTCCATCATGAGAGTGTAGCATGCGAGCTCCATCATGAGAGTGTAGCATGTGAGCTCCATCATGAGAGTGTAGCATGCAAGCTCCATCATGAGAGTGTAGCATGCAAGCTCCATCATGAGAGTGTAGCATGTGAGCTCCATCATGAGAGTGTAGCATGTGAGCTCCATCATGAGAGTGTAGCATGTGAGCTCCATCATGAGAGTGTAGCATGTGAGCTCCATCATGAGAGTGTAGCATATGCAAGCTCCATCATGAGAGTGTAGCATGTGAGCTCCATCATGAGAGTGTAGCATGTGAGCTCCATCATGAGAGTGTAGCATGCGAGCTCCATCATGAGAGTGTAGCATGTGAGCTCCATCATGAGAGTGATGTAAATGTAAATGTGTAGCATGTGAGCTCCATCATGAGAGTGTAGCATGTGAGCTCCATCATGAGAGTGTAGCATGCGAGCTCCATCATGAGAGTGTAGCATGTGAGCTCCATCATGAGAGTGTAGCATGCGAGCTCCATCATGAGAGTGTAGCATGCAAGCTCCATCATGAGAGTGTAGCATGTGAGCTCCATCATGAGAGTGTAGCATGCAAGCTCCATCATGAGTGTAGCATGCAAGCTCCATCATGAGAGTGTAGCATGTGAGCTCCATCATGAGAGTGTAGCATGTGAGCTCCATCATGAGAGTGTAGCATGTGAGCTCCATCATGAGAGTGTAGCATGTGAGCTCCATCATGAGAGTGTAGCATGTGAGCTCCATCATGAGAGTGTAGCATGTGAGCTCCATCATGAGAGTGTAGCATGTGAGCTCCTTCATGAGAGTGTAGCATGTAGCATGCAAGCACTATCACAATGTTGTATCACATGATTCTATGGACAAGGATGGGAGCCAAAGGGAGGCCTAAGGATGATCAACATCCTGTGAAACAGATTACTCATAATTATGTTATAACTTCTCTCCTGTCTCTCTTTCTCCCTCCAACACTTTTTATATCTTTCTCTATCCCTCATTCCCTCACAACTCTCTCCTGTCCCCCTATTTCTCTCTTCACCCCCTCCTCTCTTTTCCTCTATCCATGCTCATCCCTTCCTCTCCTCACTTAATCTTTCAAGTCTTTCCCTCCTCCTCCTCCCTCCCTCCCTCCCTCCCTCCCTCCCTCCCTCCCTCCCGCACTCTATATTTCCCTCTCCCTCTCTCCTGTCTAATAAAAGTGTCATATAATTGGGTTTCCCCCTCTCCCTCTTTACTAAAATGGATGAAATGTGTAATCCTCCGTGTGCTGCACCTCGATAGCAAGCCGTGTTTAATTTCCTGTTTAGTGCTTGGCTGTTCTGTGGTGTGCTGACAGAAGGGGATTTGAGAGCGGTGTATCAAAAGAGCTAACGACATCCCTGGTGCCAGAGGAAAGCAACTGGCAGGGCATTTGGTTTTTATGGGCGGGCCAGAAATTTAAAGGAATTATTTTTGGGACTTTTTAATGCAATATGGATTCACCTTACAATTCATATGCAAACAGAGGCCTAAGTCAGTTATTAGTGCAAAACAATGTACATCAAGTAACATCAAGTAAGCGGGGGCGGAGCCAGGCACTCATGGAATAGGACGTGTTTCACGAGAGCTCCCTACTAACATGCTAAAATACACTTTTCACCCCATTAGGCTTTATTTAATTTTTATTTGTTATTGATTCTCTTGTTGATTCATCGATTGTCAACTACTTTCGTCAACTTTTTTCAACTTTTTGCTGTGTTATGGAGACCCGAGCCATGAGTACATCAGCCGGCAAACTATCACCGAAACCATCCTCGCCTTCACCCGACATTTGTGAAATAAGTGAAGCTGTTCTCTCAGTCATGACCAAACTCCATGCAGACTTTGAAGTACGCTTCACTGACGCGCAAAAAAAGGCAGAGACGGAATTTTTTGATACTCTTCATCGGGCAGTGACGGAGGAAATTAGGTTGGTGGTCGACCCGTTGAGAGAGAAGATGGAGTCACTACACGCTACCTCCACGGCTAATGCTAACGAACTAGCTTCGCTAACGGCAGAGGCCTCGCAACAGGACGAGAGGCTGGCGTGTCTGGAGAGCCCCCTGCTGGCTAGGCAGGCTGATGTTTCCAAACTACAGACGGTAATTGTTGAGATGCAGTCCCGGGAGAGACGTTACAACATCAGGATCGTTGGTGTCCCGGAGGGCCGTGAGGGAGGTTGTCCTTCGGAGACCATACCGGGGTTGTTGCAAGAGATCCTGGGGGAAGATGTCCTCCCCAGCCCACCTGTGTGCGAGTTGGTTTACAGAACGGGCAAGGCCAATCCTGGAGGGAACAAGGGGCAGAGGCCCATCATTGTTAAGCTAAACAGGCTACAACAGAGGGAGTTCATCATGCAGTCAGCCCGTGCCAGGAGAGGTTAACTCAGTCTCGGCGGTCACAAAGTGGCCATTTTCGAAGACTTTACGCCGGAGGTTCAAGCACAGAGAGGCGAATACAAGGTGGTCATGGCCAGGCTATGGAAATTGGGCCTGAGGCCTACGCTGCTCTTCCCCGCAAGATTATCTGTGCTGCTTAAGGGCGATGAACGTCTATCTATTTGGTCGATGGCTAGAGCGGAGGAATAACTCGGGGGGGTAGCCGAGACCGTAGCTTAATAACGGGTGAGTGACGTGACGATGTGGGCCTAATACATTGATATTGCTGAATAATCAAAAATGTCTAATATCATGCCCAAACAGGCTAACTAGCCCTTGCCCATCCAAACTAGCGGGGCATCCTAATGACGTCTGTTACTTGCTAACCTCGTGGCCGCACATGTGTATCGCCTCTATGAATGCTAGCGAGCTAGCTAGACAATGTACATAATGAATGCTAGCGGGCTAGCTGGATTCATCACTAGCTGACGCACTAGCCTCGGGCTAACTAGCATGCTATATCTATCGCCCTTATCGGGACATTCGAGACCCGTTAATGTTTACATATTCTTTTTTATTGTTGCTGTTTAAATAACATCTGTTTGCACAATTTAACTGTGATCGGGTCCTGCCTTAACTAACTTCTTGTATGCTTTAATTTTTTATATCCATTTGTATTTGAGTGTCGGGAGTGGGACGCTAAAAGCTGATCCTACAGGAGCAACGCACTGTGGTAACCGGAGGTTTTGAGCACATGCTCATTTGCTTATTACGCTTATGTTTATATAAATGCTTAATGTGGTTACAATTGTTACTGTTGGCGGTGATTTAGGTTCAGATACAGACGCTATTTACTGCTGGCTGAAGCGGCGATACGCAGATTCAGAAGTAGTTAGTTACCTACCTGGGTTCCATCCTAGAGGCTAATCTTTCCTGTGACAAAATGGCATCCAATGTAATAAAAAAGGTGAACCAACGAACTCGATTCTTGTACCAGATCTCCTCTCTGGTAAACAAGAATACCCTGAAGACTCTGGCAGGAGCACTCATTCAAGGGTACTACGACTATGCTTGCACCTCATGGTACCAAAGCACCTCAAAGGCACTAAAAACCAAATTACACATCTCAAAACAAACTAGTCAGACTACTGCTTGACCTGACTCCTAGAACCCACCTCACCCCTGCCCACTTTGCCAACCTAGGATGGCTTAGAGTAGACGACAGAGTACAGCAACTTGCAATGGGCCTGGTCTACAAGATACACTACACAACCAATGTACCCATGTACATGTCAAAATACTTCCCACGATCACAACACCAGAGGGAGCTCCACAAATCATGTAAAACCCAGATTCGGCTCAAACAAGGGACTAAACACGTTTTGCAATTATGCCACATCAATGTGGAACGCCCTACCCAAAGCTGTAAAGGAATGTGAATCACTACCCACTCTCAAAGAACACCTACGGGAGACTGCAATTCGAAACTGGCCCCTACAAATGTCCTAACCCAGTTGTACAGTAAAGACCAAGTATGGCCTTGTCAGTATTCCAATGTACAGTGCCCCCCCCCTACCCAACCCCCCCCCCCCCCACCTCCAATGTACAGCCCCACCCAACCCCATCCCACCTACCCAACCTCCTCCAATGTACAGTTTCTATGTCAAATGTATGTCAGTATTCCAATGTACAGTGTACAGTGTGTGTGTCCCCCTCCCCCACCTCCAATGTACAGCCCCACCCAACCCCACCCCACCTACCCAACCTCCTCCAATGTACAGCTTCTATGTCAAATGTATATACACTCTTTCTGGATTTTTTTAGTATCACAAACAGTACTGTATTTGCAAATCTGGTATGTCATAAATGTATAGATGTAGCAGTACTGTCTATCTGTATGTCGTGTGTGTCATATGATGAATTGAAAATGGGGGACCCTGATGTAAACAAGACAAAAGTCTTTCTCTGGTCTGCATCCCCTTAACAATTGTATGTTTTGAGCTGTACTGTAGTGTACCCATTCTGCAATCTGTTAATAAACGTTGCAATCAATCAAACAGGGATGTCGTTGAGTTATTATATAATAATAGCACATTTTTCCCTTATGGTTGGCTCATATTAGGGCCAATGTTCACGTTTGTTTTCACTAGTAATACCTTCGGTTGATCTGTTTTGCTGTGTTTCTAGGTCTTGTTATTTTGTTTAGACTGGGTTTGACCAGATTTGAGCCTTAGGTTCAGGTCATTGAATGTCAGGTTATATATATATAATATATAATATCAGGTTGCGTCAGGTATAGCTTATTACTACCTCCGAGTTAATGAAGGTGTTTACTCCTATTCTTATAGGATTTCACAGAGGGACTGTGAAATGCTTGCACCTTGACCAATAACTTTATTGTTTTGTTTCTTAGACTAGTGGGGGGTTTAATCAGGGTTTTATCTAAAGAGGGGGTCAGAGTGAAAAGCGTCTTATTGGATCCATGATTCCATGTGGGAAACGGTAGGAAGATGACCATCCTTAGCGGATGGATCATAGGGAGGGGATTAGAGAGTGGGTATAGGAAGGTTAATATTAGGATGGGTGGGTTAGTGTATAGAGTAGAAGTGGGGATGGTTGTAATTGGGGAGGTATATTTCTGTGTTTTCTGTACTGTTGTCTTGTACGTGTGTAATTGTTCCTCCTCTGAACTTTTGGGATTGACCGTCTGGGCCCGCCTGGATCAGCGCCTCTGTCCTCAGCCTGGCTGCACTGGTATGTTCTCTACACATTTAGACAAATTCGACCATGGCTAAATTGAATATCTTAATTTGGAACACAGGAGGCCTTAACACCCCACACAAGCGTACCAGTGTCCTTTGGTTATTGAAGAGAAGAAGTATTGACATTGCTCTCCTTAGTGAGACGCATTTATTGGTAAATGATGTATCAAGACTAGCAAATCAACAATATCATGTTATCTCCTCATCCTCAGCCGACAATAAGACAGAAGGAGTCGTTATAGTTACAAGACGTAACCTAGATATCAAAGTCCTGGATGTATGGTCGGACACGGAGGGAAGGATTACTATAGCAAAAGTTGAGTTTTCTCATAGGAAAATAGCAATAATCGCATTATATGCCCCTAACACATTTGATTCAGCGTTCTATAAAACAATCACAAAAAATATGTTGGAACTTAAAGGGGAACTCCACTTTTTTTGGAAATTAGCTTATTTAACATCTTCCCTGGAGTTAGACAAGAAGATGCATACCTTTTTTGTCTCTGTGCGTGCATTTTAGCTTTGGGAATAGACGCTCCGTTAGCATAGCTTAGCTTCATCACTGGAAGTGAGGCAGGACAGTAGCCTTACAGTGCCTCACAGTGTATTGCAAGGTCTGACATTGACCAAACTTGATATGCATGACCTTGGTGGGCTCTAGGTCAACTCCTGAAAAGGGGGTCAATGTCAGACCTTGCAATCAAAAGTTAGGGGGCGCACTGAAATTATGGCAAGGGTTATTAGCCCCCTAACTTTTGATTGCAAAGTCTGACATTGACCCCCTTTTCAGGAGTTGACCTAGAGCCCACCAAGGTCATGCATATCAAGTTTGGTCAATGTCAGACCTTGCAATACACTGTAAGGCACTGTAAGGCTACTGTCCTGCCTCACTTCCAGTGATGAAGCTAAGCTATGCTAACGGAGCGTCTATTCCCAAAGCTAAAATGCACGCACAGAGACAAAAAAGGTATGCATCTTCTTGTCTAACTCCAGGGACTACTACTAGACTACTAGTACTATGGCGCGACCCCGGTCAGTCGCCTTTGGTTTAGCTCCGCGACGATTGTGCTCATTTTTAGCTATTATGTTTGTTTTTTCGACTTTTTTTATTAAATCATCACTGGCGGGTATGTCATACGACCGCCAGACACTTATGGACCTAAACTCCGGACTCAAATTGGAGTTGGGAGACACTTTATGCCCAGAAGGGCTAACAGAAATCAAGCGGGAGAACGGCAACAAAGGAAACGGCAGAAAGAAACATAGAGGTAGACGAGGCGGTATCAGACTTAGATTAAAAAGATCTGCTTACCGTCCAGCAATTCCATCCATCTTTCTGGCGAATGCACGTTCGTTGGAGGGAAGGATGGACGATTTGAGAGCGAGGGTCCGATTCCAACGGGAGATGAGAGACGTTAATATCATGTGTTTCACTGAGACATGGCTCAAACCAGCAACGCCGGACAACAGCGTCTCTCCATCGGACAATTTCACCGTCCTGAGAGCAGATCGCACGGCAGCCTCTGGGAAGAGCGTCGGAGGTGGGGTCTGCATCCTCACGAACAATCTCTGGGTTAATCCCAAGGAAGTACATGTCCTCTCAAGTTCATGCTCCCCAGATATGGAACATCTCCAGATCCTGTGTCGCCCGTATCACCTACCCCGTGAGTTTACCGCGGTCATTTTATCCGTCGTGTATATTCATCCACAGGCAAATACCGGCAAAGCGCTGGGGGAATTACACGACCACATCAACAAACAGCAGATCAAGCACCCGGAAGCCGCGACGATAGTGACTGGTGATTTCAACCAGGCAAACCTGAAAAAAGTGATGCCGACTTTTTTTCAGCACATCGCCTGCTCCACAAGAGGGGGAAACACACTCGACCACTGCTACACCCCGTTCAGAGCTGCCTACAAGGCTGTAGCGGCTCCGCCACTGATGGGCTCTGTAAGCGCGAGCGATCACGACTCCATCTTTTTAATCCCAGCATACAAACAGCGATCACGCGAAGCCGTCGTGTCACGTGAGACAAAAAAGTGGGCTGACGAATCAGAGGCCGAGCTCCGTGACGCGTTCAAGGATACAGACTGGGACATGTTTGAAGGAAGCGCCAGTGACGTCAGCGAGTATGCTGATACCGTTGTAAGCTACATAACAACAGTGGCAGACGGCATTGTCCCCACAAAGACGGCGCGGGTTTTCCCAAACCAGAAACCTTGGGTGGACAGCACTATAAGAACAGCCCTAAACTCACGCACCACGGCTTATAACCTGGGCAGAGAGTCAGGAAATATGGAAGAATACAAGGCTTCAGTCTACACTCTGCGCAAGGCTGTTAAACTTGCTAAGAGGACATATGCTGAGAAACTGGAGACACAAATGGCACAAAACGACACAAGAGGCTTGTGGAGGGGACTGAAGACAATAACTGACTACAAAGTCAGCGCCCCCGCAATGGGGAGCGACGACGCCTCTCTAGCGGACAAACTCAACTCCTTCTACGCTCGGTTCGGTGTAGACAGTGTCGCCGCTAGCCCTCTGGCTAGTGACGTCACTGGCGCACCGGCTGTTGTGGAGGGGGGGGGGCAACCGCGGGGGGGCGGGGGCGCTCTCTCGTTGTCGGAACACAGTGTGAGAAGAGCATTTATGCAGGTGAACACCAGGAAGGCTGCAGGCCCAGATGGTATAACAGGACGCATACTTAAGTCCTGTGCAAACCAGCTTGCCCCGGTGTTCACCGCCATATTTAATCAATCCCTGGCGGAGTCAGTAGTCCCTGCCTGCTTCAAGATGTCTACCATCATCCCTGTACCGAAGAAACCCTCCCCAACATGTCCAAATGATTACAGACCGGTGGCACTCACCTCTGTGGTCATGAAATGTTTCGAGAGGCTGGTCAAGGACCACATTTGTGCCTCTCTCCCCAGCGATATGGACCCTATGCAATTTGCATACAGGACAAACAGGTCCACTGATGACGCGGTCTCCCAGGTACTGCACAGCACTCTCTCCCACCTTGACCGTCAGAAGGGGGGCTATGTGAGACTGTTGTTCATTGACTACAGCTCAGCGTTCAACACCATAGTCCCCACCAGACTGGTGGACAAGCTGATCGAGCTAGGCCTGAGCTCCGCCCTGAGCGCCTGGGTACTGGACTTTCTGAGTGAAAGACCCCAGGCGGTCAGGGTGGGGGGTCAGACCTCCAACACCATCACCCTGAGCATCGGGTCCCCCCAGGGCTGTGTTCTAAGCCCCCTGCTGTACTCACTCTACACACACGACTGTGTGGCCAAGTTCAGCTCCAACTCCATTGTGAAGTTCGCCGACGACACGGTGGTGGTGGGGCTGATCTCGGACAACGACGAGAAGGCCTACCGGGAGGAGGTTGAGGTACTGGAACGTTGGTGCCAGGACAACAGCCTGCTCCTGAACATTGGTAAAACCAAGGAGCTGATCGTGGATTATAGGAGAGGACAGCGGGAGACACACACACCACTGAGGATTAACGGGGCTACCGTGGACAGGGTGAGCAGCTTCAAGTACCTGGGGGTCCACATCTCAGAGGACCTGACATGGTCAACACACATAGGCACAGTAGTAAAGAAAGCGAAGCAGCGCCTCTACCACCTGAGACAGTTAAGGAAGTTCAGAGTATCGGGGAAGATACTTCAGTCCTTCTACTCAGGAGCTGTAGAGAGCATCTTGACCGGAAACATCACTGCCTGGTATGGGAACAGCACGGCACAGGACAAGAAGGCCCTACAGAGTGTGGTGCGCTCAGCCGAGCGTACCACGGGTATTGCGCTACCTCCCCTGCAGGCTCTATACAACAAGAGGTGCAAATCCAGAGCCTGCAGGATAATGAAAGACCCCCACCACCCCAATAACAGCCTGTTCCAGCTGCTGAGGTCAGGCAGACGCCTGCGAATTCTAGAGACTAAGACGGAGAGGCTTAGGCTAAGCTTCTTCCCCCAGGCCATCAGAGCCTTGAACAATGAACATCGAGAGACACAGAAACTGAACTATCCACACACAAGTACATACACGACACGCACGCTGAGCACGCTCACACACTAGCAGCCACTTTAACACTCATGCCGCACACACGCACACTTATGGCCAGAGGAAAGGCCACTTAAAATAGTATAACATCAGGAACAGTGTATTGCACTACTAAAGCTAACTAGCATGTCCTATATGCTCTGTAAATACTAATGTACAGATACCGAGATGGCACACCATGTACCTGTTTATTGCACTGTTTTATTGGATTCTATTAATATGTTGTACCACTGTATTTTATTGGATTCTATTATATGTTGTACCACTGTATTGCACATCGTCGCGGGCAAGACCAGCCGCATTTCATTGTATACCTGTATGCCGTGACAATTAAAACTCTTGAATCTTGAATCTTGAGGGAAGATGTTAAATAAGCTAATTTCCAAAAAAAGTGGAGTTCCCCTTTAATGGATACGCTCTCATTGTGGGTGGTGATTTTAATGCATGCTGGGATGCAGAGATGGATAGATCCGGGTCCTCTGAAACACATGACCAAAAACAGTCCTCTAAGGCCCTCAGGATGTGGGCCCAGGACACTGGGCTTGCAGACCTCTGGCGCATATCCAATCCCACCCTCAAGGACTACTCTTACCTGTCAGCCAGACACAAAACCTTCTCTCGAATAGACTATGCATTCGCGTCCCCTAATATTTTTGATAATTTCGACATCTCATTGGTTCCCCTAGCTCTCTCAGACCACAAGGGGATTTCCCTTATAGCAACATTTGGCAAGCTCTCCACAAGAGCTCCCAGATGGCGTTTTAACTCAACCTTATTAAAAAGCGATGATTTCTGTACTGAGTTTAGAAGTAAACTAGTTGAATTCTTGCAGATCAACGTCGGCACAGTCGAAGACCCTAGGGTCCTGTGGAACGCATTAAAGGGATTTATCAGAAGTCATGTCACACTTTTCGCCTCCAATTTGCGTAAATCCCGGTAAAAAAAACTAGAAGGACTGGAAACATTATACGCAGACCTATACGCATCTTTGCAAGCTAACTATAATGAACGACTAAACACACAACGCAAGATAGTCAAAAAAGAAATAAACTCCATACTTAAACAACAGTCTGAGGCAAAATTACTACTTTCACGGTTCCAGGCCTAGCCATCTACTGACAATGAAAATACGCTCGAATGATCATTTCTCGGATAGTCCTTCGATCAAGACACAACAGGGAACAGTCACTACTGATTCGAAAAAGATCAACAACACTTTTAAAGAGTTTTACTCACAGTTATATAGCTCAGAGGTAAATTTCGATAATTCAAAATTGTTGTCGTTCATTGGCGGGCTTGAAATACCCCACATTTCTGAGGAAGTGGCTAAAGAACTGGGAAAACCGATCACTCTTATAGAATTTAGGGAGACAATTGCTGAAATGCAAAGGGGTAAGGCACCAGGCTGGGATGGGATTCCACCCGAGGTATATTTAGCATTCTGGGACCAATTGGGTCCATTGATGCTCGATATGATAAATTACGCTATCGAACAAGGGGAGTTCTCAAGAGATGTCAACATGGCATTGATTTCTTTACTTCTCAAAAATGATAAAGATCCCAATGACTGTGGAAGCTATAGGCCCTTGAGTCTTCTCAGGGCCGATCTAAAAGTGTTTGCCAAGGTACTAGCCCGCCGCCTGCAGAAGTTTATGACGGTACTGGTACATTGCGATCAAACTGGTTTTTATCCCGGGGCACCTGGCTGCAGATAATCTTAGGAGGCTATTACATGTAATCGATAACAGTAAAGACAATACAGCTCCAGCCACAGTTCTGTCCTTGGATGCCATGAAGGCATTTGACAGACTAGAATGGTCATACATGTAGAAGGTACTTGAGGCTATGGAACTTGGAGAACGTTTTATTCATATGATTAAAGTTCTGTATGCCTCACCGTCGGCAATGATACTGACAGGCAAAAACTGTTCCACAATTTTTCCAGTCTCCAGATCTTCTAGACAGGGTTGTCCTCTGAGCCCCGAACTATTCACGCTTTCCCTCGAACCATTGGCCCAATTTATTAGGCAATCAGAGGAAATCGTCCCCATAATAATCAATAATACACCACACAAAATTGCTCTCTATGCGGATGACCTACTCATTTTTATGAATGACCCCTCCCAATCAGCCACAAAATTACTGGATATAATCGACGACTTTGGTAAATTGTCAGGCTTTAAGATTAACTGGACCAAATCAGCCTGCCTACCTCTTAATGAGCTGGCCAAAGCGGTGCAACTACCAGCTGATATCCCCATAGTGGAACATTTTAAATACTTAGGCATAGAGATATTCCCCACACTAAATCAAACTACTAAATACAACTTCACGGGTACTTATAATAAAATACACCAGGATCTAGATAGATGGTCGTCCCTTCCTAACTCTTTACATGAAAATGAACATCCTACCTAGGATACATTTTGTTAGCTCAATGCTGCTCCCCCTGCCCCCTCCAATAGACCACTGGCGCAAGATACAATCGATGATATCTAAGTTTATCTGGAATAACAAACGCCCGAGAATCAACAGAGCTACCACTCAACATAGGAAACAAGATGGGGGCCTCGCAATCCCTGATTTTAAGCTTTATTTCTGGTCCTTTTCACTGAGACCTCTGATGAGCTGGCTAGACCCTGTAGATGCTGTATCTTGGCGCTCCTTAGAAGCGGCAGCGGTCTCACCGCAAAGATTACAGGATGTAGTATACTCCACTATCCCTATTTCAAAATGCCAACTAAGATATGGACCGATCATAACTCACGTGATCCAAACATGGCGTAATGTACAGAAGTCGTGTGCGGTTAAATGCCCATGGCACCTGGACTCTCCAATTTTTAATAACCAGCAACTACTTGTTGGGCACAAACCGGTTAATATTCCTCAATGGCAAAGGAGGGGAGTTCATACTCTGGGGGATATCTATGATAAGAACGGCCTTCGAGCGTTTCAGGACTTAAAAGAATTTTATGATCTTCCCGGCGAGTCATTCTTTCTTTACCTTCAACTAAGGTCAGCGCTGAGGGCTCATGGCGTGCCGTGGGCTCAAGCTTTGCACCCACACCCTTTCCTCCGGCTCATAGTGGACAGGACAACCTCCACAGGGTTTGTCTCAGACTTTTATACGCTCTTAATTCAATCAACATATAAAAAATTATCATTGGATACAATCTGGCGTGGGGATATCCCAGAGTTGGACCCCGAGTTTGACTGGGAAGAGGTTTGGACAAATGTGGCATTGTCCTCCCGCAACCCCAATCACCAGCAAATTAATTTTTATTATATTCATAGGACCTATCTTACACCTAGGAAGCTATTTGCTATGGGACTGATAACGGACTCTCGGTGCACTTTGTGCTCTCAAAGGGCCACTGGCACTTATATGCATTGGGATGTATTGGGATTGCCCACCAGTAGCCCGCTTCTGGAGGTCAATAACAGACAAACTTTCGGATCTATGTGGCTTAACAATCCCATTCACAGCTGTTACACTACTCCTGAACAATATAACAACACCGCGTCCATACAACAAAAAAGGGTTATCCTAGCAGGCGTCACAGCAGCGAAGAAGCTGATAGCATTGAGATGGAAGGAGCCTGAGAAGCTAACACTGATGGATGTGGTTTATCTTGAGATATCCACAGCGCGGGTGATTGGGGTGGGGCAGGCTGGGATTGAACTGTGGGTCGCAGCAGCCGAAAAGGTCAGAACCGCCGTGTGCGGCTGAGCGGGGTTGGGGTGCTTGTCCGGGGCAGTCCGGCGGTCTTGTGGGAGGGGGAGGAGGAAATGTCTTGTTTGTCTTGTCTTTTGTGTTGTCCTCCTTAACTTTAACTGGGGTAATTTGATTTCTTTCGCTATTTGGGCACTTTTACACGGTTCCTGTGAGTCTATGGAACACCTCTGTAGGTTTTTTTTATTTATTTTTTTCAAAAAGCTTTGTTGTTTTGTATTTCTAGTCAAGTACTCAAAGACAGCATTTTTCTACCTCAAGTTCTTAAGCCGTTTTGAGGCTGGGCTCCAACCACTGTGTGGCCTGGTGGCAACTGCCACATTGTTATGCAGCTGAGGAATCTCTGACATCACAGATATGCACATTTTCAGATGACTCAGTTCAGTGAGGGTGAATATTGTGAGGGGAATTGGAAGAATGCGCCAATATGGGAATTTGAGACATAGATCCTATTAATATAAGTCCACATGGCCGGGAAACGGTGCTGAATACTGGGAAAGGCCATTTATAAGATAGTACCCCTTTAAATTTTAAAATGTTATACTCTGTTTTTATAATTTTCGTTATTTCTATTGTTATTATTATTGTTGCTGTTGTCTCCCTGTGAAGTTCTGTTTATTATTATTATGGTTACTGTATTGTGTTGTCTTGTTTTCATGTAAAAAAGAATAATAAAAAATTTGATCAAAAAAAAAGTTACATCAAGTAAGCAAGACTACAGCCGCATGCAGCACAGGGAATAGTTTGCCCCTAAAATGGTGCAATAGACTTCAGAGTAGTGCATACAAATTACATTTTCCAGGGATTAATAATTAAAGTTATTATTGCTGTCAGAGGTAACCACCAAGAGGTACAGGAGTTCACTTTAGTTTATATTCACAGAGTTTTCTGTGTTTTCAGTGTACAAGATCATTACCTTTATGTAATTACCTTTACATTATAACCTTTTGCAAAGTCCACTTTTGTCATTTTATTTGCTCTTGCAGTGGTAGTGGTGGATGAGAGAGATAAGAGAGAGATAGATAGATGGGAGAGAGAGAGGAGAGAGAGAGAAAATGGGAGAGGAAATGACACATGGTGGTGGAGGAGAGAGAGAGAGATAGAGAGAGAGAGAGAGAGAGAGAGAGAGAGAGAGAGAGATAGAGAGAGAGAGAGAGAGAGAGAGAGAGAGAGAGAGAGAGAGAGAGAGAGAGAGAGAGAGAGAGAGAGAGAGAGAGAGAGAGAGAGAGAGAGAGAGAGAGAGACTTTTGATGTTCTTTATTAAAACATGTCAACTAAAAACAGTCAGTAGAGACACAAAAAACTCACGGCATCTTCATAAAAACAACACACACACCCACACACTCACCCGCACACACACACACACACACACACACACACACACACACACACACACACACACACACACACACACATACACACACACACACACACACACACACACACACACACACACACACACACACACACACACACACACACACACCCCACACACACACACACACACACACACCCCCACACACACACACACACACACACACGCACACACACACACGCACACACACCCCAAAAACTTCCTTCAGCACATAAAACCCACTTGACCTTCAAATGCATATGTTCAGCCCCTCCTCCCCCACAGTACACATTGCATTCCCCAATCCCCAAGCATTCACGAATGCATCAACATTATGTCTCAGTGAGAAATACATGAACTCTAATCTAAGGCGTGCAGAAATCATACCCCTCAACATAGGCACCGATTCCGTAGGACCAACGCCCTTGATCATATTCCTACGGGTCAGCCAAATGGCTAACTTAGCCTGCCCGTAAACAAAGTTCAGTAAAACGCTCACAACCTTGTTACTTAATGAATATGTTTGGCCAAGGATGAAACTCTCCACACAGAACATCACCCCCAGCTTCACACACAACCCTTTTAGGAACCACCAGAGAGAGAGAGAGAGATGGAGATAGAGAAAGAGAAAGATGGAGAAAGATGAACGATGAAGAGAGAGGGAGATGGAGAGAGATGGAGAGAGAGATCAGAGAGAGGAAGATGGAGAGAGAGAGCGAGAGAGAGAGAGAGAGAGAGAGAGAGAGAGAGGGAGAGAGAGAGAGAGAGAGAGAGAGAGAGAGAGAGAGAGAGAGAGAGAGAGAGAGGGGACTCACAAGGAAGGTACACTTACTGCTCACCCCTTGGCAGCAGCACAGTAGATTACATGATAACAGATCTGGATCCAGTATCCTTCAGTTCATTCACAGTCAAACCCCTGACCCCACTCTCCGACCACAGTCAGATCACTGCATACATGAAAATAACTGAGTCTCTCAAAAATCCCCCTACACAGCCCAGTAAACTATACAACATCCCCAAATACTACAGATGGTCCCAGAACAGCATGCAGGACTACAGAGAGCCATCGCCAGTGATGAGACACAATCACTGTTAGATACGTTCCTAGCCATGCCATACTCTAACAGTGTGGAAGGAGTAAACCTAGCTGTAGAACACATACATTATATATTTGAAAGAACTGCAACAAAGTCCAAATTAAAATTATCAGGTAACAAACAGAGAAAAACTAAAAAGGACCAATGGTTTGACAAAGAATGTAAAGCTCTTAGAACACAGCTAAGAAAAATATCAAACCAGAAACACATAAACCCACAAAATGACACCTTACGCCTCCAATACTGTGAATCATTGAAACACTACAAAAGACCATCAGATTAAAAGAACAATCACGTAAATAAACAATTGTGCAAATAGAGGACTCTCTAAGCTCTAACTCCTTCTGGGACACTGGAACTCATTGAATAAAGATAAGCCGGAAGAAATGGCTATCCAAGATGGGGATGTTTGGACAAACCACTTCACATCACTCTTTACAACTGTACCCCTGAATACAAAAACGGAAACCAGCCAGATATGTGAAAAATTACAAAAATGGGAAAATATCATAAAGGATCATCAAAACCCTCTAGACTTCCCAATCACAGAACAAGAGCTGAAATCAAAACTCCAGTGCCTTAAAGCTAGGAAAGGCCTGTGGTACAGATGGCATATTAAATTAAATGATTAAACACAGCTCTGAAAAATTCCAATGGCTATTTTTAAATTATTCAATTTGACACTAAATCTAGGCTATTTTCCTGATGTCTGAATGAAGGACTCATAACCCCAATTTTCAAGAGTGGAGATAAACATGACCCAAAAAACTATAGGGGTATCTGTGTGACGAGTAATTTGGGCAAACTTCTATGTAGTATCATCAACACCAGACTCATAGAATTCCTTACAGAACACAGCGTTCTAAGTAAAGCCAAATCGGAATTCTTACCAAATTATCGTACCTCTGACCATATATACACTCTTAAAACCCTAATTGACATTCACGTAAAACAGAACAAAAACAAAATATATTCCTGCTTTGTCGATTTTGAAAAAGCTTTTGACTCAATTTGGCACAAGAGGTCTTTTCTTCAAAATTCTAGAAAGTGGTGTTGGAGGAAATACATATGACTTGATCAAATCCATGTACACAAAAAACAGATGTGCTGTTAGATTGGAAATAAAGAACAAATTTCTTCACCCAGGGTCGCGGAGTCCGCCAGGGGTGCAATTTAAGCCCAACATTGTTTAATATATATATAAATGAATTAGCAAAGTTATTAGAACTTTCTACTGCACCCGGTCTGACTCTGCACGATACCAATGTAAAATTACTGATGTACGCAGATGATCTGGTTCTGCTGTCAGCCACTAAAGAGGGTCTACAACAGAACCTATACATCCTCCACCAGTTCTGCCAGACATGGTCTCTGAACGTAAACATGAAGAAGGACTAAAGTCATGATCTTTCAAAGGAGACACGAGTCTCAGAGTTCACATAATACATTTAAATTAGGCACACACATATATCATAATGGAAACTTCAATATGGCTGTGAATGAATTGAAGGAGAAGGGAAGAAGGGCTTTTTATGCCATCAAAAGGAAAATTCAATTGACATCCAATTAGGACCTGGCTCAAAATTCTAAATTCCGTAATAAATCCAATAATATTATATGGCAGTGAAGTGTGGGGTCCATTAACTAACCAAGATTTCCCAAAATGGGAAAAACACCATTAGAAGTACTGCATGCAGAATTGTGCAAAAACCTACTTAAGGTCCACAGACACACTGCCAATAATGCATGCAGGCAGAACTCGGCCAATACCCCCTAATCATTCAAATTCAAAAGCGAGCCATACAATTTTACACACACCTCCAATCAAGTGACCCCCACTCCTACCACTACAAAGCCCTTCAGAGCCAAGAGATGAACCCAGATAAGAGTCCCCTCTGCCAGCTAGTCAGAAATCTCTGCCCACAAATGCTTCAGGACAGATACCAAAAAATCTGGCCCAACCAAATAATCTCAAAACAAAAAGAAAACTATATAGAATATTGGAACAAATCAACCAAATCTCAAAGTAAATTAGAATTCTATTTGACCCTAAACAGAGAGTACATGGTGGCAGAATACCTGACTACTGTGAGTGAGATAAAATTAAGAAAAACATTGACACGGTACAGACTGTGTGGACACAGTCTAGCCATAGAAACAGGCCGTTACAGGCAAAACTGGCTGCCCAGAGAGGCCAGGCTGTGTTCACTTTGCCATCAGGGGGACATTGAGACAGAACTTCACTTCCTGCTATACTGTGAGAAATACAAGGACCTAAGAGAAGTCTTCTTCGATAAAATAAACAAAATTGATGCACAGTTTATCCATCTCCCTGATCACCAAAAGCTACTATACATGTGTGGGGAGAAAAGTCAGTGTACAGCATTAGCTGCAAAATATGTAGACGGTTGTCACAAAATAAGAGAACAAGCCCTGTAAAATGTATCTGAATGGCCACACTTGAAAAATGACTACCCGATCG
>NC_140174.1:65142898-65160398 GCF_963971535.1 Notolepis coatsorum
CAAGCCCCGCACATCACACTTCTGCATTCAGTTGTGTGCACTTGTTAATAACTCCTGGATGCTCCAGTTGGTGTGCAAAGTTGAATCACATGTAGTAGAGTAATACAGTAACATTAGCCAAATAAATAATACATAATAAATAATACAATGGTTTTCACAAGGGTAACTTAATTATGCTTAGCCGTTTTCAAGTTTAATGGAGTATATTTTCTAACCTTTTGGCAGTGAAAGGTAGGCTGAGATCGAACAATACGTACACTTTATACAGGGGGTGGGGTGGAGAGAGAGAGAGAGAGAGAGATAGAGAGAGAGAGAGAGAGAGAGAGAGAGAAGAGAGAGAGAGAGAGAGAGAGAGAGAGAGAGAGAGAGAGAGAGAGAGAGAGAGAGAGAGAGAAGAGAGAGAGAGAGAGAGAGAGAGAGAGAGAGAGAGAGAGAGAGAGAGAGAGAGAGAAGAGATGCTCGAACCAAACACACACAATTAAGAGCTTTGACACTGGGATGGACAATGTACAAAATGTTGAAAATATTATTTTTGTTTGAAAATCACACCAGTGCGACATAAATACAATTCTTACTGCTATAATGATGATGTAAAATGCTTTACGGACGTATCAGTTAACCCATAACTGTTGTTCAACCCGTTCAGTAAGTGCATTTAGCACAGGTCCCGGTAGGAGGAAGTAATAAAGCGTTTCAAAGTAAATTATATGTATTGTAATAAAAAGGGGAATGAAACCCACAACAAAATTGTCACAGGGGGGAGAACAAAACAGGAATATACAACAAGCTGAACAAAAGGTAACCCTACTGTATAATCAATAACCCCACTTGATGGGGAAAACAAGGGGAAACACCAAACAAACATAAGTGACCATGGGTCACAGGATACAACGAAAAGCCCACATGGTTGGCAATCTGGGAAAACCACCCAGCACGACAGAAACACAATAAGGCTATACAAACTACAGTCTCCTCCCCGCCGCATGTATATATTCTCTCCCCACCGTATGTATATTTCTCTCCCACCCACCAACTCCCTCCTAATGTACAGTCTCCTCCCCACCATATGTATATATTCTCTCCCCACCGTATGTATATCTCTCTCCCACCCACCCACCCCCTCCTAATGTACAGTCCCCTCCCCATCATGTATATACTCTGTCAGGATCTATGGGTAGCAGTACTGTATATTTGCATATCGTATATGTCACAAATGTAACAGTACTAAATACCTGTATGTCATGTATGTCCCTATGCCATAAATGTCATGTATGTTGTGTATGTCATAAATGTCACTATGAATTGAAAATGGGGGACCCTGATGTAAACAAGACAAACGTCTTTCTCTGGTCTGCATCTCCTTAACAATTGTGTGTATTGAGCCGTACTGTATTGTACCCATTCTGCAATCTGTTAAATACAGTTTTCATTCATTCATTCATTCACAACATCCAATCCACACAATTCAGTGGCAATGGCAAAAAGGAGCAAAATGAGACCAATTATATGGCTGAAGCTCAGTCGTACTAGAGAATGTTTTCCTTTTGACATGATGCCGTCCTGCTCATGCTGTTACTTTTGAAGTGCGTGTGAGACTGCAGTAGGAGAAAAGTCTTCTGCAACTTTCCTGACCACAAAAGGGCGATTAATTGTCACCATGCAGGAGGTGATTCAGTCCAATTAGTACAGAGCATGTTGGTACCAGTACCACTCTGTCCTCAACCCTATTCCTAACTTGCTGCACTTTGTGCGCCTGTGCATATCGGGTACACTTTTTGTGAATTAAGAAAAACAACCTAATTTCCAAAGTGACATACATGCAGGGGTGTAACGTACTTGAGTAATTGTACTTTGTTACAATACTTAAGTAGTGTATTTGGGGATTTGTACTTTACTCGAGTATTATTAGTTTTGTATACTTGTACTTTTACTCAATTACATTTCAGAGAAAAAAAACATACTTTTTACTCCTTACATTTAAAATGCAAGTACAAATCTCGCCGAACTAACGTTAACGTTATTAATCCTGCGGCCGCACTTTATTTAAAAACAGCTAATCAAATCCCCATCAATGGAGAATTAACCCGCCCATACTCATGCTGATTGGTCCTTGTGCAAGACTAGAAAGCGGGGATCTTTGATTAAACACCTGCTTTTTACTTTTACTTTTTTAGTACTTAAGTACATTTAAAAGTAGAAACTCTGATACTCTGACTTTTACTTGAGTAAGATTTTGAGACGGTACCCATACTTTCACTTAAGTATAATTTCTGGGTACTTTTTACACCCCTGCATACATGGATGTTTGAAATGCTACATTGGGGTTTATAATGGGTCCTTAGGTTCATGAAACTTGCTCACAACATAGAGAATGGTCACCAATGATGAAGGACCACAATGGAAACAAGCCTATGGCTTTATTGTGTTTTATGAAATCCTATTGGTAAATGGAGAAAATGTATACCTGTTTTCATATTGTGATCCAATGTATATGTGTGATTTTCCATTCTAAACCAATAAACTATTCAATCAATAAAAAAAAACCACACTAGCTAGCGTTGCTGACCTGTGCCTGCTCTGGTTTAACACCAACATGGGGAAAGGTTCTAATGTTTAGCAAGGCTGTGAACTTGAACAAGTTAGCTTTGCATAATAAAAAAAAAAAAAATTGTCAAGCCCTGGCTTATGGAGAATGTAGAAACATAGTTGTAGCTCGGCAGCAGTGCATGTGAGCGGATCGGCGCGGGCGAGAAATCCGCTCTTTGGTCTAGACGGCTTGTTCCGCTCTGCTAATTGCTCATGTTGACCCCGCCCCCAAGTCGCTCTCCGCTCGCTCACCGTTCACCTTGAATCGAGCGATCCCCGCTCCCCGCTCCACATCGCTCGGCAGATATTTTTTTTTGGAGCATGATGTAAATTTGCTTGATTTGACCAAACTACAACAGTCTACACCCCCTGGGCCCCTTAACAATTGTTTGTATTGAGCCGTATTGTAATTGTACCCATTCTGCAATGTTAAATAACGTTGTTTATCCATTCACTAGCTCTACTAAGCGATGATAGCTAGCCTAGCCACAATGCTATGGTCGCTGCCATTAACGTTAGCATGTAAGCTAACGACAACAACAATGGCGTCATATACTTTTTCTAACAGGATGTGAATGGTTCACCTTTCTCATTGGTTGAAAATGGCTTTCTTGTTTGTACATCGCCATCTGTTGCTTTGGCATTGTACTACATGTATATTACATCAGTGTTAAACCACTGTGAGCGGCCCGGAGTGGATTGGAGCGGAGAACTCTCGCTCCGGACGTCGCGCCGACCCATTTTAAAACCCACTCCGTCGCTCACGTCAAAACCACCCGCTCCGCTCCTCGCTCCGCTCACGCTCCGATCCGCTCACTGCTCGGCAGTAGCAAATCATTTTAGTTTTAGTAGTATTTTTAATGTATTTGAAATGTCTTTTTAAGATGTTTTCATGTAATTCCAGGACGAAAATCATTGTTATCCTTGACACTGATTTCAAGTTGTTCTTTTATTACTCAAAAACTAAAACCATGGAAACGTTAAATTGAAGTTAAAATGTGAAAATCGCCAACATTGGAAATACAAGGTTACCAATAGCAGTGGTGTATTTGTGTGTCAGGGACGTGCCATCCATATAAGCAAGGTAAGCAGTGCTTACCCAAGGGAAGACATAAAAAAGAACACTGTGAAATATAAAAATAAAAATACTAATAACTGTTTGTTTGTTTTCATTAAAAGAGTCGTCATAATGTGGTCCCAGTGCAGCAGCAGTAATTCATTTTGTTTTAGCTTTTTGGCGCCACCCGCCGGTGTAAGCACTCTCTCTCTCTCTGCTTTCTCTAGCGTTGATTCAAAAGCATGATAAGAATGCATTTCCACTTCCGGTTTGCAACGTTCTGGTGAGCAGCCACATGAAAGAGCTCCCGGTCAATGAATATCAAAAAAAGGAAGTAAAACAATTCAAAACAAAATAAAAAGTGAAGATTCGAGGACAAAAGAAAGAAGGAAGAATGAACACGAGGACAAATGAAAGAAAAGCAACCCCAGATGAAGTAAATACACTGATGGAAAAGACTCAACACGAGGCAATGATGCAACAGGTAGAACAAGCTAGCGGGACGCTGAATGTCAGTGCAAAGAAATTACAGGCTAACATACAAACTAGCTTACAAGCTAACATAGAGGCTAACCAGGCCGCCACGCAGATTGGATTAGGAGCAATGCGGAGCAAACAATGTAACACTGAAAAGTCCAACGGAGGTGGCAATGAAGCGTCGGAGCTATGTAGAAATAAAGAAAATTCAGAAAAAGAAAGGAACCAGGTCCCAACAACGTGCAGGAGGCGGCGAGGGACACGGCACGGAGAGGATGGAAGGTGCCGGGAGGGGAAGGAGAGAGGCCTACTGTGGTGTCTCCATTAGGCCTGTAGGCGGAGCTCTAACATAGAGCATGGGTTACACCGGGCTGGATGTGCTCCTGTGTGACACACAAGGTAGAGTGGATGACTGAGCAAGGTAGCTCTTGGTATGGATGTGAATAAAGACAGACGCTGGTACTAAAGTGTCCATTACTCGTTCTTACTACGACATAACATATTGGCGACGAGGATGTCGATGTTGAACCTAAGCCAACCGGCACCTTTTCTTCAAAACGGCAGAGAGCCAGCCATTCCATTCATGGCATGGATCCGCACGTTCGAAAATTACCTGCTAGCCATGTCCGAGAAGGAGCTACCTGACGCGCGCAAGCGTGCCCTGCTCGTCCATTGTTTGGGAGTGGAAGGACAGAGACTTTTCTATACAATGACGGTGGCAGATGATAAGTACGCCACAGCTTTATCAGTTATTAGAAAGTTCTTTACACGGAAAGTTAATGTAGTGGCGGAGCGCTACCGTTTTCGTCAACGTAGCCAACGCAATGGCGAGAGCACGGACCAGTACGTTGCCTCTCTAAAAGAGCTAGCTACAACTTGTGAGTTCGGGGTGATGGAAGAGGAAATGATCCGGGACCAGCTGGTCGAAAAGACCAACTCAGCACGCATCAGGGAGCGATTACTACTGGAAGTTCCACTGACACTGACCAAGGCTGTAATGATCGCTGGTCAGATTGAAACTGCGGTGTCGGAGGCAAAAGTCATGCTTCAGGGACAGCCGGAGAGCACGGTAGAGGCGGTCCAGTTTTCACGCTTGCGACAGTACAAGTCACAGCGGGGTAATTTTAATGCGTCACCGCAACCCTTGCCTACACAGTCTATGCAGGGTAAGACATGTTACAGATGTGGCTCTCCTCAACACATCGCCAGCTTTGATGGATGCCCTGCTAGGGATGCACTGTGCAACACATGTAAAAAGAAGGGACATTTTTCAAAAGTGTGTCGGGGTTCTAACAGAGTGAGTGAGGTAACCGAGTCTGAGACTGTACCTGAAGTGACTGTATTGTGCATGGTAGATGGTGCACGTTCGGTTGAAAAGATAGTGTGTACAGTGCAGGTTAGCACAGATGAACGAGACGGTCAGGACATTGAGCTCATGCTAGATACAGGTTCAGCTGTGTCTATTTTGCCCAGAGAGAGTTACATGCAATTATTCCCTAATGCATCTCTTACAACACCAAAGCTAAGTCTAGTCAGCTACGGAGGTAATGCAATCCCCGTTCATGGATGCTTGAAGGCTAGTGTAGCTTTTGGTGACCGCTGCACTGACGCAGAAATTTACATTGTGCAGAATGGGTCTCCAGTGTTAGGGAGGGACCTGTTTACTGCGTTACAGATGCAGATACTAGACGGCAAGGTCACGTCAGCTCAGTGCAACCAGACAAATTCAGTTACGACCAGTGTTGAGAAAAATACACTTGGGTGTGCAAAGGCATTCACACATCGGGTGAAAATACGTCCAGAAGTCAGACCTGTACAACAACCACTACGTAGGTTGCCATTCTCAGTTAGAGCAGCTGTATCCCAGGAGATAAAGAGACTGGTAGAGCAGGACATAATCGAGCTGTAGAGGCATCTGAATGGATCTCACCCATAGTCGTTACTACAAAGAAAACGCAGAATTACGCCTCTGTGTAGACCTGAGGGAGCCAAATAAGGCAGTAGTCATAGATGGGTTTCCACTACCCCACATGGAGGAACTGTTTACAGAATTTAGGGGCGCGACACTGTTTTCGACATTAGACCTTCAGAGTGCTTATCACCAGGTTACACTACACGAGGACAGCCGTAGCTTGACGACATTCATTACTCATGATGGACTGTTTCGCTTTAAGAGAGTGCCGTACGGACTGGCATCGGCACCCAGCTGCTTCCAACGGATGATGTCAATAATCCTTAAAGGTCTGTCGGGGGTCCAGTGCTATCTCGATGACATCATTGTCACAGGTACATCAGTGGAGGAGCACGACAGGAACCTGACGGCGGTGCTGCAACGCATAGACGATGCAGGGCTCAAGCTCAACTACTCCAAGTGTCACGTCAGGAAAACAGAGCTGACTTTCCTGGGGCACACAGTGTCAGCAAAGGGACTACAACCTGACGCATCTCACGCTGCTGCTGTGTCTGAGCTACCCCCACCTACAGATCTCATCAGGCTGAGGTCATTCCTGGGGCTCACAGGGTGGTATTCAAAATTCATCCCAGACTACGCCGTTGTCGTGGAGCCGCTGCGAGCGCTGCTCCGAGGGTCAGCAACATTCGACTGGACTCCTGAGGCTCAGCAGAGTTTTGAGGCAGTTAAAGGACTCATAGTTGATAGCCCTGCACTCTCACTCTTTGACCCTGAGCTGCCCACGGTCGTCACTACAGACGCATCGGACTACGGTCTGTGCGCCGTCCTCACCCAGATGCATCCGGACGCCTCAGAAAGGACTGTGGCGTTCGCCTCCCGCACGCTGTCCCAGGCAGAGAGAAAATATTCTACTGTGGAAAAAGAGGCGCTGGGCTGTGTGTGGGCAACGGAAAAGTAGAGGACATACCTGTGGGGAAGACACTTCACACTACGGACAGATCACAGTCCCCTGACCACACTGCTCTCTTCAAAAGGTCAAGGTAGAGCGGGCATGCGCGTAGCCAGGTGGTCCGCTAGGCTAATGTCATTCTGCTATGACATTCAGTACAAGCCCGGCAGAGAAAACGTCACTGCGGACTGCCTGTCCCATCTCCCACTACCTGGCTCAGAACCTAGCCAGGAGGAGGATGTGGAAGTGGTAGCCCTTGTCTCTAATCTCTCAGCTATCACGGCGGCGGAGTTCAAAGCTGCATGCACTGCCTGCCCGGTGCAACTGAAACTACGTGAGATACTCACCTCCAGATGGCCTAAATCCGAAAAGGATCTAGGCCCGGACCTACGGATGTTCTTCAAACTACAGAACGAACTCTTTCTACACGATGACTATGTGTGTCGTGTGAGGCCCATATAGACTGCTCGTCCCAGAGAGTCTACAGCCCAAACTGATCTCCCTGGCTCACGACACTCACCAGGGAATCGTGAGGACAAAACAGAGACTCAGAGAAGTATACTGGTGGCCTGGCATGGATGCCCAGGTTGAGTCGGTTATCAAAGCATGCAACACATGCCAGTCACATGACAAGTCAGCAGTCACACGCACCTCTCCACTGCAGCCTGTGCCCTATCCTACTGGGGCTTGGGAGAAACTGGCAATTGACGTGGTGGGGCCCTTTGATAAAGCGCCCCTGGACTGTCGCTTTGCAATCACACTAATAGACTACTACAGTAAGTGGCCTGAGATAGCTTTTGTGCCACAGGTTACATCACGGACTGTGACAATATTCCTATCTACAGTTTTCAGCAGAGAGTGCAATCCGAAAGAGCTCGTCTCTGACAATGGCTCTCAGTTTGTGTCTCAGGAGTTTGAGGCGTTTCTCCAAGACAGGGGCATAGTGCACAGGAAGTCATCTGTGTATTATCCACGGGCAAATGGGGAAATAGAACGCTTTAACCGCAGTTTGAAAGACAGCTTGCAGACGGCCTCGCTGGAAGGCAAGCAATGGAAGGAGTTTACAACAGACTTCTTACAGGCCTACCGGTCTACTCCTCACTCTGCGACACAGCACTCACCAGCAGAACTGTTGCATGGTAAGCCTATGCGCACCAAACTCCATGTGGCTGGATTTCAGATTCCACAAGCCACACCACACTCGTCGGAGGACATAGCCGCCAGAGTAGCCGTGCAACAGGACAGAAGCAAGGCGTACACGGATCAAAGGCGAGGTGCGAAGAGTGTGTCATTCCCATGTGGCTCATACGTTCGGGTTAAGAAACCTGGCATTCTTCCTAAGACTCAGTGCAAGTTCTCCAAGCCACTGAAGGTGGTGGGGCAGAAAGGGCCGCACACCTACATGCTGGCTGATGGACGCTGTTGGAATGCTTCCCATCTGGCACCGGTCTCTCTTTGGACTCTCTGTGCTCCTGTGTGACACACAAGGTAGAGTGGATGACTGAGCAAGGTAGCGCTTGGTATGGATGTGAATAAAGACAGACGCTGGTACTAAAGTGTCCATTACTCGTTCTTACTACGACATAACACCTACGCTGACACAGAGGATGGAGAGGGCGCGCAGGTGGACCAGAACCGAGAGACAAGGACGAGGAGAGGAGGATGGGAGGAGAAAAAGATGGGACCTGAACCGATTCAAAGCAGATCAACTATGAAGAACGACAAAGGGACACGAGAAAGGGGCATGAAGGGCCACGGTGATCCAAGGAAAGATACAAGACAAAATCAACGTGGAAGAGTACCCAATACAAACATACACACGGGGGACATGGGGATGAGAATAGATGCAACAGAGAAAAAATAATCGAACAGTTACCCCAAGAAGTATAAAACTATAACACCAGAATTTAGAATAATTAACACTATGATTTACAATACACATGTTATAGACAAACTATTTGAATTTTTTATTTTTTAAAGGGACACACTATTAGGAAACATATTGGGGAATAATACATGATGGACTGGTATGAAGGAACTACAGGATTACACGTGACACACAATACAAATGAACATGAGCATAAGAAAGACAAATTCAGAACATTGACCGGGAGCTCTGAGGCCGTTCACAGAACGAATGTTGGACTTATATAGTGCGCACTTCGCCACTAGGGGGAGCCCTCTGACTAGGAGAGCCATTACTCCTCACCCTTCCAACGGGGAACAGAGGGATACAATTAAGATCCTCTTACACCATGGGAGCACCAAATGTTGTCTTTTTTCTTTGAGTTATGTTAGAATCTGAGTTATGTTAGAATAGCAGTTGCTTTAAATGTGCACTTGGACATTTGTGAAGGACAAGAATACAAAAAAATTTGGACAATAATAGAGGCTTGGAGAATCTCCATTGGGGATATCTCTATCACTAGGGGGGGGGGCTCTCCCTAGGAGAGCTGATTCCTCTCCAACCCGCCAACGGGGGCAAAAAGTGCTAACCATATAGCTTATTTTATTTTCATTTCATTTTTTCAGCTGAGTGGGGTCTTGTATGTCGTGCGGTCGTTGTGCGTGGGGTGGGGCTCTCGGTGACATGGGAGGTAGCGGGCTTGGCTCGGTGGGGGGGAGTCTCCTTCCCTCCCCTCTACTGGGCCTGGCCCAACTAATTCAAGGGACCCGTGTCGCTGGGGACCCGGCTCCGCGCGTATCGGCCTGGGATATGGGGGAGATCTACGGGCTTAACTCAGGGGGGGGGGTCCCTCTTATGGGGGTACTGGGAGGCTGAACGCAGCCGTATTCAAGGGGCCCATGTTAGTATATTGTTATGTTATTGATGTCATTGTAAGTATTGTCTAAGTATTGTATGTCTATAAATGTTAATAAAAATGTAAGTAAAAAAAATTAAAAATGCATTTCCACCACAGGCATTGAATTTGTTCCCTGAGCCTGCTACAAATATGCCCAGGGTAAGCATGCTTACAAACCAATCAGTAGCTATTTCGTTCCAGTACGGTATCTGTTACTAGCTAAATTAGGATGTATTTTTTAATCAACGTCATCATGTACACGTTCATGCTGAGACTTTCTAAACTTCCACAACCTGGCAACTTTTACAGTAAAGTCACATAGGTGTTCATTTGCAAGGAGAGATGCATGGATTTCGTGTTCAAGTAAAGGTAAGATAACATAGTTATATTATTATATTTCAGCAGTTATGGCTGCTGGTTAATACGCTGGCGATGGTGATCTGAGTAAACTGCTGTACTGCACTGGTTATACTTTAATCATTTAAGACCGCCGTGTCTAATTGACTTTTGAAGGTATGCCTTGTACTATGAAGTGGCAATCTGAGTTGACTGCTGTGCTGCACTGGTTTTACTTTATTTAATAATATCCTCTTAACGTTCGACGGCCCTCATACGGAAAGCTTGCCAATGTTCACGAGTCCGAATTATTACAATAGCCGATAATACATTTTCCCAATGATAAATCCCTCTACATGTGAGGAGCACAGTCTCTTGTTGACCTCACTCCAGAACTGACACTTCATGGCTATCCTGTGTCCTGTGTCTCCCCGGCCTTATACTGTAGGTTGTTCTCTTCTGACAGCTTTGTTTTACTGTGTCATTTATTTTTAAGATGTTTGGAAACACGTCATTAAGGCATTAAATGTTTTATGGGATGTGTGAAAGAGGGAAGACTTTGTAGCCGGGTGACAGCTGGCTGTTAAACAAGAGATGAAGAGGGAGAGAAAGAGAGGGAGGAAGGAGGAAGAAAGGCAGAAGAAAGGGAGGATGGAGGAAGGAAGGAAGGAAGGAAGGAAGGAAGGAAGGAAGGAAGGAAGGAAGGAAGGAAGGAAGGAAGGAAGGAAGGAAGGAAGGAAGGCAGGCAGGCAGGCAGGCAGGCAGGCAGGAAGGAAGGAAGGAAGGAAGGAAGGAAGGAAGGAAGGAAGGAAGGAAGGAAGGAAGGAAGGAAGGAAGGAAGGAAGGAAGGAAGGGAGGGAGGGAGGGAGGGAGGGAGGGAGGGAGGGAGGGAGGGAGGGAAGGAAGGAAGGAAGGAAGGAAGGAAGGAAGGAAGGGAGGGAGGGAGGGAGGGAGGGAGGGAGGGAGGAATGAATAATAATAATAATAATAATTTAGGACCTGCTCCGAGGTCACCATTTCACACATGCGAACCATGCATACAATGCGTTTTGGCACACATGCGAACCATGCATACAATGCGTATCTGCGATTAACCCTGCGATTAACCCATCCCGTCGTCCTTCCCCCCCAAGGGCAGCCGGGAGCAGACAGGCGCCACGTGAGCCGCGCCAGGGGACCAATCCAAGTGCTCCTGTCCGTCTTCGTCAAGGACGCCACAGCGTTAGCGATCTTGTTGTTGTGCATGTTTTTCCATTGGGTTTATCTTATCGGGGGGGGAAACCCTTGCGAGCACGGGGAGAACATGCAAACTCCACACAGAAAGGCCTGGGAGATACCCCACCTGGGTAACTGGCATCATGGAAACCTGGTCCCCAAGCGGGATTCGAACCCTGGACCTTCTTGCTTGAAGGAAGGAAGGAAGGAAGGAAGGAAGGAAGGAAGGAAGGAAGGAAGGAAGGAAGGAAGGAAGGAAGGAAGGAAGGAAGGAAGGAAGGAAGGAAGGAAGGAAGGAAGGAAGGCAGGAAGGGAGGAAGGAAGGAAGGGAGGAAGGAAAGAAGGAAGGAAGGAATGAATGACTGAAGGAAGGAAGGAAGGAGGTGCAACAACTTTGACTGGAGGATCAAGAAAATGGGGCTGAGTTTGAGATTGTCTCTTTTCTTAGATACAGAACACCTCATAGACCCACAATGTCACTAACTCGCTTGCTCGATCACTTGCTTATGATTAGCCACTCTGCCCCTAGTGGCGATTCACACCTCCCCTGCTTCATCTACAATACATCTATGACACTGTTGTAGGGCAGTAACTTTTTCTCAAACGGAAGTGATTGAATTCATTTTAATTATATTTAACTTGTATGTAATCAGAATCATCTATTATAACCACACCCTGGGCCTGAGTGAGAGAGCATGGCACTTTTACTCACTCATTTCTTTGTTTAGCGTCACAATTTACTCCCCTCTTTCTTCATTTTAGAGGGGAATGTGACATGAGCTTCCTCCACAAGCAAATAAATCAGCAGCACAGCTTGTCTCGCTAGTTTCCTCCATTTTTCATTGCACTCTCTCTACATAGCCCCAGGGGCGGACCTTCCTACAGGCGATATAGGCGGTCGCCTAGAGCGCCACCCAGAGGGGGACGCCAAAAAAAAAAAAAAATACATTTATTTTTTATTTTTTTTATTTTTTTTATCTGTGCAGTTTTGGCGCCCCCCTCTATATCTGCAACCATTATTTTTACATTAAAAAAATTCTAACATAAGGGAAAATGAGCCAAAAATCTAAAACGGTCGGTCGGTCTGAGCCTCAGCTTTAGGTGTTCACAGTCAGAACATGCTAGAGCGCTGTGCATTGATGGGTATCGGTCAAGTGTTTATAGAATTGAACGTTGAGGAAAGAAAGACTAACGTTAGAGAACTATGAAGAAAAAAGCCATAAAAAAAAGAAAAATAAAAAAATACAAAAAAAAGAAAAAAAACATTTTTGGGGGGGGGGGGGGGCGCAGTGGTGAATCTCGCCTAGGGCGCCAAATGGGCTAGGTCCGCCCCTGCATAGCCCTATGGCATGGTGCTTTCTCTTTACATAGCCATATGGCATGGTGCTCTCTCTCTCTACATAGCCCTATACTGTAGCATGATGCTCTCTCTCTACATAGCTCTATGGCATGGTACTCTCTCTCTATCTCTTCATAGCTCTATGGCATGGTACTCTCTCTCTCTCTCTCTCTTCATAGCCATATGGCATGGTACTCTCTCTCTCTCTTCATAGCTCTATGGCATGGTACTCTCTCTCTCTCTCTCTCTCTCTCTCTTCATAGCTCTATGGCATGGTGCTCTCTCTACTATAGCTATGTGGCATGGTACACTCTCTCTCTCTCTCTTCATAGCCATATGGCATGGTGCTCTCTCTCTCTCTCTCTCTCTCTCTCTCTCTCTCTCTCTCTCTCTCTCTCTCTCTCTCTCTCTCTCTCTCTCTCTCTCTCTCTCTCTATTCATAGCTCTGTGGCATGGTACTCTCTCTCTCTCTTCATAGCTCTAGGGCATGGTACTCTCTCTCTCTCTTCAACACCATCTGTCGGAATTAGGGATGCTCGATATTGGCTTTTCTACCGATACCGATATTCCGATATTGTCCAACTCTTAATTTCCGATACCGATATCAACCGATATCAACCGATACTGATATATGCAGGGTTTCCCACCCCAAAAAACGGAATAATTTCAGGTAACTAATAATTTCACTGGATATATATATAACAAATATTGTTATTGTTTTTTGTTTTTTTTAAACCGATACCGATATTTTCCGATATCACATTTTACTGCCGATATCGGCCGATAATATCGGTCGGCCGATCGGACATCCCTAGTCGGAATACAAGGCACACTGCTTTAAACATGATTCTGGGATAGAGTACTAAATGATAGAGTACTAAATGATAGAGTACTAAAATGATATAGTACTAAATGATAGAGTACTAAATGATATAATACTAAATGATAGAATACTAAATGATAGAGTACTAAATGATAGAGTACTAAATGATAGAGTACTAAATGATCAGTGTTGGGCAAGTTACTTTAAAAAGTAACTAGTTACAGTTACTAGTTACTTCTTCCAAAAAGTAACTAAATTACTTACTCAGTTACAAATTATAAAAGTAACTAGTTACTTCAGAAAGTAACTATTGCGTTACTTTCAATTTTCGTTTTTGTACATAAACAACATACACAAATCTAAACTATTTTAATGTTGCTGTGGGACAAAGTGAGACTAGCCTCCAATCAAATGCCATGTATGTAGATATTATAATTACTATGTTTATATAACAAATATATACTGATTGATTGAACATTTTAATTAACAGATTGCAGAATGGGTACAGCACTACGGCTCAATACACACAATTGTTAAGCGGATGCAGATCAGAGAAAGACTTTCGTCTTGTTTACATCAGGGTCCCCATTTTCAATTCATGACATACACAACATACAGATATAAGAATCTAATTGAATCATTCTAAACTAATCTAATCATGACATTTAAGACATGCATGACATACATATATATATATCTCTGCGCACCAGACTGTGCTATTAAACCAGGAAGTGCAGCACTATGTTGAGCCCATAGACAGGGCCGCCTCAGGGGGTGTGCGAGCAGTGCGGTCGCACAGGGCCTCGCGGGCCCCCCTTCCCGCGAGGCCCTTTTTCATCACAGACCTAAAATCTAGTTTTGCTTATATGCTTATATATTTCACATTAGACACGTTTGTAGAATGTGTCTGACTTGTTCCTGGGTCTGCAGATATACTCACTATTGGAACTCAGCCTCTGGGGTTCTGCAGCAGACACACTATTGGTTTCAACGAAGGGAGTGGTTTTACTTACATCATGTGTAGTACACTACGCCGGCGTGAGTCAGCTGCGTTTGACTATTATGCTTAGTTATGCCAGCCAAGACGAAGAAAGAGGTCGGTCATTATCAGTTGGTCGGTCACCAAGGAACGTTGACGAAAGGCGGGACAAATGGCCGGAGCCTTGTCATGATGCAGTCGGGATATAGCCATGATGATGATGTCGGCTAGTAGCTAGCTTAGCTAAAGGCTATCTAGCGTTAGCTAACCTAGAGACATGCAGCCAAGATGAAGAGGATGGTCGTTTGGCAGATGAACTTCGTCAACTCCACGCGGTTGTCTCCATCCTCTTGGACGTTTGGTGAGTTTTTAACCTATTCTATTAACTCTATTCTATTCCCGCCGTGGACATCGCTCTCTCTCTCTCTCTCTCTCTCTGGAGCTAAACTGGCCGACTAGCTATTGTAGTACTACTAGTAGCTAACGGTGTGTGCCTGGTGTCAGCACCTGGCTGTATGTAGCCGCATAGCTTGCTTCTGCGTTAGATAATGGTTAGCGATAGCCTGGTTGAGCTAACTGTTAGCCAGTTAGCTGTTTAGCTTTGACGTTAACTGCCGGCTGCGCTCGGCTGGGAACGTTCGTTTGATGCTATCAGTTAGCCTTGAGTTAGCTGTTAGCTTGTGCTACGACCATTGACATTAGCCGTGAGAATAGCAGGGGGTTCTGGCACTCTGACTACGACATCATCTTTGACAGAAGATGTAGTCGGGCCTGCACCATGACAAGGCTCTGGCCATAGCTTATTTGTCCCGACAGCGAGAGGCCTTTCGTCAACGTGGAGACCTGTGTTGCGGCCTTTCGCCCTGCGTTCCTTTTGTGCAGGTAAGATTAATGAAAATGTCATGACATTACCCCACTCTTCCTTCCTTCCCCTCCCGAATGTTTTGTTAATAACGATGTTTTTTTCCAGGCAAAACATATGCTACTTCACAACATTTGGAGATACGACATGTGCTGTGTGTGAATGTCTTGGTCATTTGTGTAGCTTGGGTAGCGTTGGGCCGTTGGCCAAAGCTGTGTGTGGCCTGGTGTCACAGTACCTGGCTAGCCTATTTAGCTGATGTCGGCCATTGGCTCCTTGCTGCTTTGGTTTCTCTGGTATAGACCCTCTTCTCGTTGGATTTAAGTGTTGATCTTTGTCCTTTTGGATCTCTCATACATGCTCTAGTCTCTCTCTAACACACACACACATGACAAACACACATGTTCTCTCTCTCTCTCTCTTTCTAACACACACAGTCTGCCTATGGCGGCCTTTCTCGATGGCTAGGCTGTGCTCAAGGATCTTCAGTCACAGTGCTCAGGTATTCTGCCACTGTGTACTCTCTGTTTAGGGCCAAATAGCATTTCAATTTCTTTCCAATGTGTCTCTCTCTCTCTCTCTCTCTCTCTCTCTCTCTCTCTCTCTCTCTCTCTCTTGGATTTAAGTGTTGATCTTTGTCCTTTTGGATCTCTCATACATGCTCTAGTCTCTCTCTAACACACACACACATGACAAACACACATGTTCTCTCTCTCTCTCTCTCTCTTTCTAACACACACAGTCTGCCTATGGCGGCCTTTCTCGATGGCTAGGCTGTGCTCAAGGATCTTCAGTCACAGTGCTCAGGTATTCTGCCACTGTGTACTCTCTGTTTAGGGCCAAACAGCATTTCAATTTCTTTCCAATGTGTCTCTCTCTCTCTCTCTCTCTGTACACTGTATATTGACTGTAGAACGAACGGGAGCTCTCTCTCGCTCTCTCTTTTGCTATATGTTGACTGTATCATGCCCCGCCTCGGGCAGCGCTATTATTTAAGAATATGTTGACTGTATAAAAAAAAATATATATATATATATTTATTTTTTTATTTTTTTTTTAACCTTTTGGGGGGGGGGGGGGGGGGGGGGGCCTTGCGTTAAATCTCGCACAGGGCCTCGCATTTCTCCCAGGCGGCCCTGCCCATAGATATATATAGAACTATATATCTATGGTTGAGCCTGTCAGCAGTAGAGCCACTACTGCCCTGCGCTACAACACAACAAGAGTGAACCGCGGTCTCACGCTGACTGCTCGCTTATTATGTTGTTCCGTTGGATTCGTTTTGGATTATTTGGGCTCAAACCGTACACTACACGGACCCGCTGTCTCACGCTGAATGAATCGCTTGTGTTGTGGCTCAGACTCTGGATGCGTTAGACCCGCCCACCTCTACCTCTGATTGGCTTACCATGCCATTTTACTCAGCCTCAGCCAATCGTCAGCATGTATCCGCTTGACTCGCACACTGCCCACTAAACAAGGAAGAACATATTGCCTCTCAGCGCAGATATCTGTCTGATGAAAGAAACAGGTTCATTCATAGTAATGCGCCGGATTTATTTGCAGTAACGGTAACGGCGTTATTGAGATTGGAAGAGTAATCCGTTAGAATACTCGTTACTGAAAAAACTAACGCCGTTAGTAACGCCGTTACTTATAGCGCCGTTATTCCCATCACTGTAAATGATAGAGTACTAAATGATATAATACTAAATGATAAAGTACTAAATGATAGAGTACTAAATGATAGAGTACTAGACTTTCATGAAGTCAAGTTGCTGCCATTACCCCTCTGTCTTGGTAACATCAGACTGTTGCCCTAGTGTCTCAATAGTGTGAACATGGATAACACATATTCAAGCATTTCGAGTGGGGGAAACATATAATTTGTACATTGAACAGCTAAAAGCCACAAAAAACGTAGCAACTTTATGAAACTCTGCCATTGTTAGTGGGATAAGCATTATCTGCAGTGCTCCAATTTTGTATTCGATCATATCAATACATTTTAAACGTTTAATATTTGACAGGTTCAAACAAGTTCAAACTGGTTTGCGTGTCCTAGTCCAGTGGAAGCAATGGTCTTACTGTAACACATGTTAAACCTTAGAACAAATCCTTAGAAAAAAGTATTTGATGCCAGCAATCATTTAGTAAGAGT
>NC_140174.1:65162898-65190398 GCF_963971535.1 Notolepis coatsorum
CGCAGGACCATTATCGGAGACATTAGAGGATGATTATTGGACTATTTCACATCTGACCTCACAGGCCCCTCAGTCAAAGCAGCCAATCGCACAAGAGAAAATCGGATGTGATTTTGTCACCTCATAAAATGGGGACAAAGGGATGAAATATGATTGTGACCTGCTGACCGTATGTGTGTGTCCATGTGTAAGTATCTGTGTTTTGTCTGTGTTTGTGTGTGTTAGGGTGTATGTGTGTATGTGCATACATTTATGCCTGTTTTATATGCATGTGTGTATGTATGTGTGTGTGTGTGTGTGTGAGTGTGAGTGTGAGTGTGAGTGTGAGTGTGAGCGTGAGCGTGTGTGTGTGTGTGGGTGTGTGTGTGTGTGTGTGTGTGTGTGTGTGCGCGTGTGTGTGTGTGTGTGTGTGTGTGTGTGTGTGTGTGTGTGTGTGTGTGTGTGTGTGTGTGTGTGTGTGTGTGTGTATGGGTGTTTAACAGGGTGGGTATATTATGTGTGTGTGGGTTAGATGGAGTGACAGATATGTGGAAGCTAGGTTTATTACTGCACTGATAATATCTTGGAGACAGATACGCTTAGGTATTTTCTCTCTCTCTCTCTCTCTCTCTCTCTCTCTCTCTCTCTCTCTCTCTCTCTCTCTCTCTCTGCGCATGCGTGTGAGTGGAGCGGAGATCGGAGTTTGGTGAGACTGCGTGTGAGTGAGTTTCTAACTTTTTTCTATCTGTGTTGTGTTTAATGTTATGAATTAGAGTGTTATTTATTTATTGGTAGGTTGCTATTGTAGTGTTATTGGTTTCAAACAGAGGTTGGTTAATCTCGGTTTGCGTGTCGCTGTCGCCTGTCGGCCAGCGCGCGCTGGTTGGGATAGGCCGCTGAAATGGAGGCTCCTATTCTAAGCAGGAGACATGGTTTTAAACTTGCAGTTGGAGCTGATGTGTCAGTGGAAGATTGTAGTTTAGCTGTGGGTAAAGTTGTGGGCTATGAAAGCATTGTATCTGCCGCTCGGATGAACGGCGCGATGGTAATGTTTGTGGACCACGTTGGAAAAGCGAACAAAGTGACTGAGACCGGCGTCACGGTTAAATACACGTTTGTGATGGTGACTCCTCTGTCTACGCCGTATACAAGAGTTACCATCTCGAACATACCACCGCTAATCAGCGATGATTTATTAGTGAAGGAATTGTCGCGGTATGGTAAAGTGGTCGCACCCATTAGGAAAATGTCATCCGGCTGTAAATCCCTATTACTGGCGCACGTTGTGTCACACAGACGCCAGGCTCTAATGATCATGAACAAACATGACGAGGAGCTTGATCTGGTGTTCAAGTTGAACGTTGATGGGTTTGAATATGTTGTATATGTTAGCTCTGGGGTTTCAACCTGTCATGGCTGTAAGAAGCAAGGCCACTTCTATCGGGACTGCCCTGATAAAGTTCCCACTGCGGGAGCGCAGGGGGGAGCAGGTGCGGACGCACCGAGGAGTGTTGCTGATGCAGTGGCGAGGAAGGCTAACTCTAGTAAGAAACAGAATGACAGTGAAAAAACACCAAGGGAGGAAGACACTGGAACGGAGAGTCAAACTCAAGGTGCATCAAATGTAAACCAGGAACAAAATAAAAGAAAGGAAAGTGGTCAAACAGGAGATCAAACTGGTTTACATTTACATTTACATTTAGTCATTTAGCTGACGCTTTTATCCAAAGCGACTTACAAGTTCTGTGCGACAAGACAGCAAGATGGGTATAACTCTATCAGCTGAGTAACAATGTTCATCAAAGTGTTGCGTGTTACAGTGTAGGTTAGTTTATTAGGACAAGTGCATGACATTAAGGTTAGTCGGGGTTAGATTTTTTTTTTTTTTTTTTTTTTATCATTTCAGATACTGGTTGAAGAAGTGAGTCTTTAGTCGACGGCGAAAGATTGGACGGGATTCGG
Organism: Notolepis coatsorum; assembly: GCF_963971535.1. Classification (NCBI taxonomy): domain Eukaryota; kingdom Metazoa; phylum Chordata; class Actinopteri; order Aulopiformes; family Paralepididae; genus Notolepis; species Notolepis coatsorum. Next base: position 65,164,840 of record NC_140174.1, read on the forward strand.
CTGTCCTAACTGGGATGGGTAGTTCATTCCACCATTGTGGGGCAAGGACTGAGAATAGGCGGCTTCTCTTTGATGACCCTCCGGGAGCTTGGATAGGAGTAGATCTGAGGCGGCCAGAAGATGCAGAGCGTAGGGGTCTTGAGGGTGTGTAGTTAGAGACCATTGACCGGAGGTAGGCGGGAGCGGTTCCCTTTGCCGCACGGTATGCTAGGTCGAGGGCCTTGAAGCGGATACGTGCAGCAATGGGGAGCCAGTGCAGGTCCCTAAGAAGTGGGGTGACATGGGCCGACTTCGGTAGGTTTGAGATCAGGCGGGCCGCTGCGTTTTGAATGAGTTGAAGAGGCTTGGTGGCAGTGGCCGGGAGGCCAGCTAGCAGTGCGTTGCAGTAGTCGAGGCGGGAGATGACTGTTGATTGGACGAGGAGTTGGGTGGCTTCTTTTGTCAGGAAGGGGCGTATCCTTCTGACGTTGCTCAACAGGAATCTGCAGGTTCTGGTTGTCGCTGCGATGTGAGCAGAGAAGTTCAGCTGGTCGTCGAGGACAACACCAAGGTTCTTGGCGGTCGGCGACGCGGTCACAGCTGCATTCTCGACTGTGATGGAGAGGTCGGTCAGGGGGGAGGATTTGGCCGGCAGGTGGAGCAATTCTGTTTTGCTTAGGTTCAGTTTGAGGTGGTTGGTCGTCATCCAGGCGGAGATGTCGGACAGACAGGCCGAGATCCGCTCAGAGACGTGGATATCTGAGGGAGGGAAGGAGAGGAAGAGTTGAGTATCATCGTCATAACAATGATATGAGAAGCCATGAGACGTGATAATGTTACCCGGTTTAAGTGAAAATGAAGGACAAATAATGAGTGCAGGAAAAGTTAATCAGCAGGAGACAAGTCAAAACAAGGAGAGTAGGAAAACAGTAGATAGTGATGGAGTTTTGATGGATGAGGCTTTCAAAGTCCCTAGTGCTACTAAAAGAAAAGGAAAATAAAATGATAAAGAGGGCTGTTCTCAGGCAAAGAAAACAGTAAACAAGGTCAGGGAACCGGAGGAGCAGTCCGATTCTGAGTCAGTTGACTGTCACTCTAGTATGGAGGACGAAGGAGAGGAAGAGGAAGAGGATGACCAAAGTGAAGGCAGTCAGAGCTTGTCTGAATCACAAAAAAGTGAAAAGATATAAGATGTAAAAAGGGTTCAACATTTCTTGAGAGTAACAAAGAACAAGAAGTATGAAATTGAAGATTATTTCTCTGATAAAGAGGCTATTTTTTCTTCTGTCAACTCACAGTTGAGAAGCAGAAAGAAGGGAGGCTATACTGAAAAGGAGGGGTTCAGACTGAAGAAAATAATACAGAATATCAAAAAAGGAATGCTCAATGATGGTGAAACAAAGGTCTAGGACAGGCTGGTTCCTGTGTGTTTTTTCTTGTTTTGTTTTTCTCATATCAACACTCATGAGTGAGTTCAGGGTTTCCACACTTAACCTAAATGGAGCCAGAGATGTGAGGAAAAGAATGAGTCTGTTTGAACTTGTTAGGTTGAAGAACATCAATATAATGTTAGTTCAGGAAACACACAGCGACACCTTGAATGAGACTGACTGGAAGAGAGAATGGGATGGAGATGTTGTGCTAAGTCATTTGAGTAGGAATAGTGGCGGGGTGGCACTACTCTTCTCCAGGAATTTTCTGCCAACATCGTATAAGGTAGAGGAAATAGTGAAGGGCAGATTGATGGTGATCAGAGCCAAATATGAGAGTTTTAATATTGTATTTATGCTCCAAATTTAGGACCTGCCAGAGTTCAGTTTTTAAGTGAACTCAGTGTGGTTTTAAGCCAGTGTGAACCTGATGATGTTTTATTTTTAGGGGGGGATTTTAATTGTACAGAAAATGATCAGCTGGACAGGAATCATTGTGAACCTCATGGCCCTTCAAAGAGAGCCATACAAAAGATGATAGAGGCTCACAGTTTGAGTGATGTATGGAGAGGAATACATGGGAAAAACAGACAGTACACTTGGGTCCAGAGCAGGGAGAATATAATTTCTTTGGCCAGGTTGGACAGATTTTACTGCTTCAAACACCATCTCAGCATTTTTAAAGAGTGCAGAATAATCCCTGTGGGTTTTTCTGACCACTCTATGGTGTGTTGTAGTGTTTTTATTTCAAAAGTAAAACATAAATCTGCATACTGGCATTTTAACACTGCATTGTTATTAGATGTTAATTTTAACGAGTCTTTTGTATTTTTTTGGAAAGTTTTTAAAACAAGAAAAAATGATTTTGAATCATTAAAGCAGTGGTGGGATTGTGGCAAAGTGGAGATAAGGCAGTTGTGTCAACAGTACACTCTCAATGTTTCTCGTGACATTGCCAAATCTATGAGAGATTTGGAGACTGAAATAGTGGAGATGCAGCTTGCTGCAGGATCCACAGGAAACAGAGGTTGTGTTGAGTACTCAGTACTAAAAAAGCCATACTGGCAGATCTGTTGGGCACTAAAGTGCAGGGGGCGCTGGTTCGGTCCCGTTTTCAGAGCGCTGCTTTAATGGACTCTCCGTCAAAGTATTTTTTTAGTCTTGAAAAGAAAAACGGACAAAGCAGGTTATTTCATGCTATGCGCTCAGCCACAGGACAGCTGTTGACTGAAGACAATGAGATCCGGCAAAGAGCTGTGGAGTTTTATTCTCACTTGTTTGAAAGTGAATATGTTGAAAATGAAGAGGTGTTTGACTCCTTTTGCAATGGGCTGCCCAGAGTCTCAAAAGAGACCAACACAGAGCTGGAGGGTCCTCTAACTGCAGAGGAAGTGGGCGTGGCATTGCAGGGCATGAAGGGAGGGAAGGCCCCTGGGATCGATGGACTCCCACCAGAGTTTTATAGAGCGTTCTGGACTGAGCTGGAAGAGGATATTTTGGACGTTTTTAATGAAAGTTTTAAAGACTCCTTTTTGCCTCAGAGCTGCAGGAGGGCAGTTCTGGCTCTGCTGCCAAAGAAAGGTGATCTTCAGGAGATAAAGAATTGGCGTCCTGTGGCGCTTTATGCTCGGATTACAAGCTGCTGTCTAAAGTTCTGGCCAATAGACTGAGGAAGGTGATGGACCAGGTCGTCCACAAAACACAAACATACTGTGTGCCCGGCAGGTCTATTGTTGACAATGTGTCACTGATTCGGGATCTTTTGGAAGTCTCTGATTCATTAGGCATAAATGTTGGTCTGGTTTCTTTGGATCAAGAAAAGGCATTTGACCGGGTTGAGCACCGTTACCTGTGGAAGGTCTTAGAGAGGTTCGGCCTCAGCCCTGGTTTCATTGCTAAGATTATGGTTTTGTATGAGAACGCTGAGAGTGTGCTGAAAATTAATGGTGGATTGTGTAAACCTTTTAAAACCACTCGGGGCATAAGGCAAGGATGTTCGATGTCTGGCATGCTTTACACACTTGCTATTGAACCAATGCTGCACAATATTCGTTCACGTATTGATGGGATGTTTTTACCTGATTTTAATGCATATTTTAATTTGTCTGCATATGCGGATGATATTATTGTCATTATAAGGAGTCAGGAGGATGTAAACAGGTTAGGCTGTATTGTTGAAACTTTTGGTAGAATCTCAGCTGCAAAAGTAAATTGGGAAAAGAGCGAGGCATTAGCAGTTGGGAGTTGGTCTGTAGGTCTCCCTAAGCTGCCAGGAGGTTTAAGCTGGAAGAGGGGAGGTCTAAAATACTTGGGAGTGTATTTAGGAGATGACCAGACTGTAAAGCTGAATTGGGAGGGAATGGTGGAGAAGGTGGAGGGGAGTTTGGCAAAGTGGCGGTGGCTTTTACCACATATGTCATACAGAGGAAGAGTATTGATAATTAATAACTTGGTGGCATCAAAACTTTGGCACAAATTACAATGTATGGAGCCCCCTGCTGGGTTATTATCAAAAATACAGTCCATCATGGTACATTTCTTCTGGGATAGTTTGCACTGGGTCCCACAGAGTGTGCTCTACCTGCCGAAAGAGGAGGGAGGGCAGGGACTGATTCACTTGGAGAGTAGGAAAGCGGCTTTCAGGTTACAATTCATCCAGCGCTATATTGCAGGAAGGGATGAGGATGTGGTATGGAAACAGATAATGAGCACCATTTTAAGGAGAGTACAAGGTTTGAAATTTGATGTGTCTTTGTTTTTGTTGGATTGTCATTTTATACGTTTATGTGATTTGACTCCATTTTATCAAGGACTTTTTAAAACATGGATGCTGTTTAAATGGAGCAGAACGGAACCCACAAGTTCACTGTTTTGGCTATTGGAGGAGCCTTTAATCTATGGGGCCCGATTGGACATTCAGAATGAAAGCAGGATTGGTTTCACCCAGCGTTTAGTTTCAGCTGGGGCAGTACAGCTGAAACAAATAGTGGATGCAGCGGGGCCCGGACTTTGTAACACAGAAGAAGTGTCCACTCTGATGGGTCTGAGGTCGGGTCGCCAAACCAGGATCTTTTTGAATGCGTGGTCTGAAAGACTGAGTAATCAGGAGTGGGACATGTTACGGGAATATTCCTGATGCAAGAGATCCTTTTCCTGAACTGAGTCCCCAAATAGATCAAACTGGACTGATGGGACCTTTGTTGGATTACAAAAATGATGGATCTACAGACTTGTACATGTTGAGTGGGAAGGCAATGTATAAATACTGTGTGCACGCTCTAAACAAAAAAATGCTGAGTGGGAAAACAGACACTGTGTGGAGAGAGAAACTAAATGTGCAGGAGGAATGTAAACCAGTGTGGAGGGTGTTATATAAAGCACCACTGAATAAGAGGTCAGGAGACTTGCAGTGGCGGATACTGAAGGGAGCAGTGGCAGTCAATAGTTTTGTCTCCAAGTTAAATCCAACAGTATCTAACAAATGTCCTTTTTGTCACGAACCAGAGTCTATTTTCCATTGTTTCTCGGAGTGTAAAAGAATTGAAGTACTTTTTGAGGTTGTAGAATCTGTGTTTGTCAAATGTGGGGAGAGTTGGAGTAAAACTGCTTTTATTTTTGGTGCTGGTTATAAAAGGACAAATGCAATGAAATGGGAGCTGTTGAATTTTGTAGTGGGACAGGCAAAATTGTCAATTTACAAAAGTCGGAAAAATCAAATTGAATATGGTTCAGGTGGGGAGTTGTTGACATTGTTTAAGGCTTTGGTACGAGCTCGAATTACAGTAGATTTTCGGTTTTATTTACTCATGACTGATTTTGAGGTTTTTTTGACGCGTTGGTGCTTCAATGAAGCTCTTTGTTCGGTTGTTGATAAGCAGCTCTGTTTTAACCCCTTGTTTCTGTGAGGATTTAAATAGTGTCTATGTATGAATATGTTTGATTGACAAATGATAAAATGTCCTTTTATTTATTGGAAATAAAGGTTCTTAAAAATCAAATCTCTCTCTCTCTCTCTCTCTCTCTGGTTAGGTACACATTTTATATACCGGTTAGGTACAGTTAGGTGTTATATATTGGTTAAGTACACATCTTATATACCGGTTAGGTACACATTTTATATACCGGTTAGGTACAGTTCGGTTCATATGTTATATATTGGTTAAGTACATATGTTATATACCAATTAGGTACATATGTTATATACCAGTTAGGTACATATGTTGTATACCAGTTAGGTACATATATTATATACCAGCTAGGTACATATATTATACCGGTTAGGTACACATGTTATATACCGGTTAGGTACATATTTTATATTCCAGTTAGGTGCATATGTTATATACTGGTTAGTTACATATGGTATATACCGGTTAGGTACACATGTTATATACCGGTTAGGTACATTATGTTATATACCAGTTAGGTACACATGTTATATACCGGTTATGTACATGTTATATACCAGTTAGGTACATATGTTATATATCGTACTTGGCTTATCGCGTCCCGCTCTTAAGCCTATCGAGATACACCTCATCTCATGTACCTATTGTACTCCATCACGAATAAAAAACATGTACACCCACACCTGCCGGGTCCCGCCTCTATGGAGGCGCAGCCTATAAGACAGTGACCATGGTCACCAATACACTCTTCCTCTATTTTCGTTCCATCATAACGGATGCAGTGCACCTTATGTTAACTAGCATTATGAAAAGATTAGAGAAATTGCATAATGTTGAAAGCTTACCGGAGGTTTGCTTACCCCTGGCATCTTCGAGGCATGTTTCAGCGACACATCGGGCCTGTGCTGATGTTTCCTCGTCTGACGGCGGCAGACCAAGGGGCAGCGTACAAGGTTTGGCTATCGAGCCGGCTTGTACAAAGGTAGGGCCTGTGTCATTAGGCATCAATGTTGGTATTGGTAATGCTGTGGAGTATGTTTCGGCGCCAGGGCAGGGGTGGCTTGGTGATCGTTCCACTGCAGTGGACGTTTTCCTGGCTATCCTGGAGCACGCTGCTAACGCTAATGCTACTAATGCTACTACTGCTAATGCTAACGTTGACGCTGAAATGGGTCGTTGTTCTAATAATCCCCGCCGCTGGATGCCGCTTTTCCCTCCTCTTGCCAGCTTCATTGATGAAGGTCAGTCGGTTGTTAATGTGGGGGGTTTCGCTGAGTCCTATTTACCTTTTTTACGGGTAAACAGGCTAACAACAGGGTGCAGGCCGGGTGTACCGTGGCTACGTAGCCAGGTAGCTTTGTTCCTGTGCCCCGGCGGGGATGAACGATGTCCCACCCGGCCGATGCTTGACAGCGAATCGGCTCGGAGGGTGGCAGTATGGACGGATGAGTGTTATACTGCTGCAGGATGGTATTTAGCAGCGGCCAGTGTTATGGCTCAGCTGGCTAGTTTCCTATCCACATTGGCGTCGGGTAGTAGGACTATGGGTCCAGCCGACATTGTAAACATGTTGCATGTTTGTGGTGTTATAGAGATCTTGACTCAGTCGCAAGCTATAACTGCGGGGAGGATTAGGATGCTATCAACGTTTGTTGTTAGGCATGTTTGGTTGGAGCAATCTCCTCTTGGGGAAGAGGATAGGTTTTCTCTCCTCACGACTCCTTTTTCCACAGAAAGTCTTTTTGGTCATTCTGTGGAGGCGCAGGCGGTTGTTGATCTGGGTCCTACACCGCCTCACGCTGTGCAGCCAGAGGTGGGAGCACGGTCTCGTCAACGACTGTGGCGAGATCCTCGACAGGCGGCCATGTTTTCCCCGCCAGTGGTGCCCTGGGTGGAGAGTCAACAGGGTCCCACAAGGCCGACAGCCTTGGCGGCCGAGGGAACGGCCATTTTGGGTGAATTCGAGTTTGGTAAAACAAGCCGTTGTCACTTTGCCGCGAGCAGCCCGCTCCCCATTCAAACCTCTCTCTGTTACCCACGGAAGCGGGGCTCTGATCGTTCTCCTTTGGCTGCGGGCCGCGAACCTTCCTTGAAGCGAATGCGGCCCCATTCTTCACTTCTCTTTTTTTGTATTTTATTTTTTTATTATTTTTTAAACAAACACATAAACAAACATGACAACACACAATAGGATATACAAATACACATATGCTCCAGCTCGTACCCCCCTCTCCCGGACCCCCCATTGGATAATCCAACCATTATAATTTGTTCCTAACCAGACACTACCATTATATGCTGGCTTTTATTCTCTCCACCACTTCTAACCACATTGCCATTTTGGATTCATTGAGACCCAAAATTCTAGCTGTTGATATTTCTTGATAAATCACATCGAGATATGTAAGAATCCAGACCTTACGGCACATTTTTTCCGGTTGAAACCATCGTGATGCTATCAGCTTTTTAGCCACTGTGATACCGGATAAAACCAATCTCTTTAGCTGTGGAGGTACTGCATGCTCAAAGACATCATTCAGCAGTAATACAGAGGGGTGTACAGGTATATCCAGAGTTAAGAGATTTGACAATTGCTGGGTCACTTCTTTCCAAAATATCTTAACTGGTGGGCAGTCCCAGTACATGTGCATAAATGTCCCTTCATCCCCATTTGTACATAAGGAGCATTTGGAGTCTTGTTTAAGACCCATTTTGTTCAGTCTTATAGGAGTTAAGTATGTCCTGTGAATATAGTTAAGATTGATTTGTTGATGGTCCGGGTTCCTTGATGCAAGGCGTACATTTGCCCAGGCTTCTTGCCAGTCAAAGTCTATCTCCAGGTCTGGTATATCCCTCCTCCAGACTGAGTCTAGATGTAGGGTTTCATACGAGGCCGTTAGTAATTGATGATAAAAATCTGAAACAAAACCTCTCGATGTCTCTCTTTCATAGAAGAATTTGTGGTATCTGTGGTGTACAATTGGTATCCTTAATGGAACACCGTGAGCCTTCAAACATGCCAATAACTGTGCGTAAAAATAATATGAGGACTTGGTGAGATTACATTTTTTGCATATCTCATCAAAACTACAAAAACCCTGTTTGTTGAAAACGTCTCCTAATGTGTGTATGCCTTGCTTTTCCCATCTAGGGAATCTTATAGGTTGTTTTCCAATCAAGAGTGCATTGTTATTGAATAAGGGAGTATGATTATGCCATGTATGTGGGATAGAGTCTTTTTTTTGTGTTTCACGCCATATCCGGATTGCATGAGTGATTATGGGGCCAAATTTCCGTTCGCATTGCTTAATTGATAATTTGGTGTACACTATGTCCTTCAGCCTATGTGGAGCTACTATATTTTCTTCTAAATTTCTCCAGGATACTGATGCTTGGGGATCAAACCATGTTGTCAGTGGTCTTAAAGTGTATGCCTTAAAATAGTGGTGGAAATCTGGAAATGCCATACCACCGTCTGCTTTGTTTCTCTGTGCGGTGGATCTTTTTATACGTGGTGGTTTGTTATTCCAAATAAATTTGTATGTGGAGGAGTGTAATTCTTTCCAGTAACCCTTTGGAGGGGGTAACGGTAGCATTGAGCTGAAGAAGTTGATTCTAGGTAGGACGTCCATCTTAATTATTGATATTCGTGCTTGTACTGAGTTTTTAAGTTTTGACCACCTGACAAGGTCGTATTTTTGTTTTGGATTTTTATGTAATTGTGCTTCACCGTTTGGCTTATGGTAGGGAATATTTCAACTCCCAAACATCTAAAGTGTTTTACCATCGGTATCTCTTCTGGGAGGGTTATATTTCTTTTTGCAGGGGCGTTAAGTGGGAGGAAGGCCGACTTCGGCCAATTTATCCTAAATCCCGATAAATCTCCAAAGTCCTCAATCAACTTGAGAATATGAGGCAATGCGGTGTTGGGGTTTTGCATGAACAGTATTACGTCGTCCGCATATAAACTAATTTTGTGTTGTGTGCCCTTGATTACGATTGGTTCTATGGATTGGGATTGTCTTATATATTGTGCTAAAGGCTCTAATGATAGATCGAATAGTCCGGGACTAAGGGGGCAACCCTGTCTGGAAGACCGTGATACTGGAAAGATTTCGGAGGTGATTGTACCTGTTGTAATCATGGCCGATGGGTCTTTGTATAATACTTTAATCATATCAATGAATCCTTTTCCTAACCCCATCCTTTCTAACACTGCCCATAGATACGACCATTCCAACCTGTCAAAAGCTTTCATTGCATCCAGGGACAGCATCGCCTTAGGTGTGTTGTCTTCCTTGTTAGCATCTAGTACGTGTAGTAATCGTCTTATGTTATCAGTGATCAGGCGGCCTCTTATGAAGCCTGTTTGGTCCGGATGAATTAAAGACGTCATATGCTTTTGTAGTCTGATGGCTAATACCTTAGAGTACAGTTTGATATCGGTTCCGAGGAGGCTTAAAGGTCTGTAACTACCGCACTCGGTGGGGTCTTTGTCTTTTTTGAGGAGGACTGTTATGAGTGCAATATTGTCATTCTTATGGAAGTTCCCCTCCTTGACTGAGTATAAAATCATATTTAGTAATAAGGGTCCAATTATGTCCCAACAAGAGAGGTACATTTCTGGTGGGATACCGTCTCTTCCAGGGGCCCTTCCACTTTGCATTTCAGATATGGCCTCCCTAAGTTCATCTAGTGTGATCGGTGTTTCTAACTGTTTAGCGTCATCCTCTGAAAGTTTAGGGAGGTTAATTTGATTAAGATATGTGTCCATCTTGTTTTGATCGAAGGTCGTTTCTGATTTGTATAAGTTGGAGTAGAATTCTTTGAATGTCGTGTTTATTTCTTTGGGTTCTGTAACAAGTCCTTGTTGTGCTCTAATGGTAGTTATATCTGCAAATTTTGCGTTGACTCTTAGTCGCATAGCTAATAGGTGACTTGGTTTGGAACCTTGGGAGTACTGCTGTTGTCTTGTGCTACGTATTTGCAATTCAGATTGTTGTCTGTATATGGCGTTAATCTCTTTTTTTAGTATATTGACTTGATTTTCCAGTTGAACCGAGTTGTTGTATTGCAAAGAATTAAATAACGTTGAGTAAAGTGTTTCCAGTTCAGCCAGTTTTGAGCATCGATTCTTGCGTATTTGGGAGGAAAAGCTATCAGTGAAATCCTTGATCATTCCCTTTGTCGACATCCATAATATTCTGGGGTCCTGCACCGAATTCACATTTATCCGTAGGAATACCGTAAGAGCTTCTTTGATTTGTGTAATGAATTCCTTGTTATTAAGCAGCATCGTGTTAAATCGCCATCTTGGGGCTCGGGATGATAGTATACCAAATGTTCCTTTTAAGAGTAAATAACAGTGATCAGACAATGCATTGGGTATCATTTCCACATCGTAGTTATCAAATAGTCTCGGGGTTGTGAAAACGTAATCTATTCTGGATAATGTATTATGTCTCGCAGATCGACAAGAGTACTTCCGGGTCATGGGGTTGAGTGAACGCCATAAGTCATTTACACCTGTAATCTTCGACCAATCCTTTAATGCATTAGATGCATTTTTTTGTTCATTGGAAAAGGAGGGGTTTGATTTGTCCATCCTTGGGTTCCAAATGGCATTAAAATCCGCACCGATTATAAATGAGTATTCGGGAAGGTCTAACATTGCTCTGGTAAGTGTAGTGAAGAAACTAACTTCGTATAAATTTGGGGCGTATACCGCTACCAGCGCTATTTTTCTGTTCTTATGTAAAATCTTAGCTATAGTTATCCGACCATCTGCATCAGACCATACTCCCTTCAATTCAATATTCAACTTCCGTCTAACGACTATGGCTACTCCCCGAGTTCTCGTTCCAAAGGAAGAGTGACTGATGTTATGATATGTGTTGTCCGCTAACATATCTATGTCTTTCTCTAAAATGTGCGTTTCGCTTAGCAGAGCTATGTCCACCTGTTCTTTTTTCATCAGTGTGAGCACGCTTTTTCGTTTGTGTTGTTTATTTATTCCACCAGTGTTCCATATCATTATGTTCAAACTAGCCATAATCTATACATGTTGTTGTATGGTTGTTGGTAATGCAATATTTTTTTTGACGCTTCTATTGAGGCTAATGTGGGCAGGTCTCTAAATGGCTGGAATAAGGAGGAGGTGAACGGAGGGGGGAGGGGGTGAAGTACATAAAACAAAATAACCCTGCCGTCTTGTACAGACGGGTTACACATAAAACACATACGGCCCATCCCTAATGGATGGGCTAAAATGATTAACATCGTTCCAGTGAAGCTGAGAGGAGTCCCGCCGCGGGGGAGTAAAAGGCCAATCTATCGAGTGATAAAATCGGCCCCTCTCCGCACACCCCCCCCATCCCCACACCGCCGTATCAATTGGTAGTAAATAGTTACAAAACCCAACAGTACTGGAGCTTCACTCCTTGTCTGTAGGTGTAATTTCAATCAGATATTTAAAGATAATATAGGCTACTCGCATCCGATAATTTTACCAAAAATAGTATGACCATTTTCTTCTGTTTAATCCCCCCCACCTATTACTACCATTATTTTTGTCCACATATTGTGGCCCTTATGGATTTAAAGGAAAAATTGCAATCAGGAGAAAAATAATAATAATAATAATAATAATAATAATAAACTATGGGAATTAATCATATTTTTTTGTGTATATATTCAAATTGGAGTTACATTGGTCTGTTTGTTTGTCTGAATTGCATGAATACGGTGTAATAAATAATAATAATAATAATAATAATAATAATAATAATAATAATAATAATAATAATAATAATAATAATAATAATAATAATAATAATAATAATAATAAAAAAAAATAAAATAAAAAAAAAAAATAATAATAATAATAATAATAATAATAATAATAATAATAATAATAATAATAATAATAATAATAATAATAATAATAATAATAATAAGACAAAGATAGTTGTACCACTGATCTATAATCATGATTTTGAATCCATTGTTTGATATCTGAAGGAGTTAAGAGTATTTAAACCATAAATCACGTGACTAAAGCATATCATGAAACTGTATAGCCCATATCAGATAAAGTGATACAAATTAAATTAAAAGAAAAGAAAAAAAAAAAGAAGAAATGTGGGGAGAGCCCGGGAGATTACGGTGACTATAAAAAAAATATCATCCTAACCATGAACTACTGTAGCACTCCATAGGTTATAGATATGCTTGCCATAGTTTTAACCGGACTACTCCATTCCAACTCATTGTGGGGGTTGGGGGGAGCCCCAATATTTGTGTCTGAAATCAAAGCTGGACATTTCAATCATAAAAACTAGTCTTTTAATACATAATAATTAATAACCTATACCAGTATAATGTGAAGTGAGCCAGTAAAAAAAAATGGGGAGGAAAAAAAAAAAAAAAAAAAAAAACAAGCAACAAAACGAGAGAGAGAGAGAGAGAGAGAGAGAGAGAGAGAGAGAGAGAGAGAGAGAGAGAGAGAGAGAGATCTCAGTCCGTTCTGCATGAGCGCATTCCATCAGTCCGATATGTGTTGGGTGGGCAGTACCTTTAATCCCCTTCTTTCAGAAAGTCTTCCGCTTCTTGTGGGGTCTTGAAAGAGTGGTCCTCGCCGTTGTGTGTAATGGTTAGTCTCGAAGGGAAGCGCATTTTAAATCGTATCCCTTTTTTGATGAGCTGATCACACACGGTGTTGTATTTACGTCTTTCCATCCTGGTCTGATAGGAGATGTCTGGTCTGATCAGAAGTTTATTGCCCTCGTAGTTCAGTACGCCTTTCGCCCGTGCTGCTGTCATAATTCGTTGTGCATCTCGCATGGTTTGAAATTTTATGACCACAGGTCTGGTTTTATCAGGCTGGATGTTTCCTGCAGCCCTGCGACACCTGTCAATCTTCACACTGCCTTTTTCTGTATCGATATTAAGCAGAGTTGGAAGCCAGGTCTCGAAGAATTTAACAGGTTGTGTGCCCTCTGTCCCCTCTTTCAAACCCATAATACAAACGCTTTCACGTCGGCTTTGATTGTCGGCATCTTCCGCCCGCTGTTGCAAAGTCGTCACTGTTTTTTCCAGCTTTTTCAGTCTGTTTTCTATTGTTGATGAGTTGTCCTCGGCCGCTGAGATGCGGGATTCCGCCTCTGTAATGCGTTTGGTATTGTCTGACAGTCGGCTATTAAAGCCCTCCAGTGTTGCAGTCAGGGCAGTAAGCTTTAGGTCCATCAGGGCACTTAACTTTTCAGTCACATCGCGAACCACACGGGCAGCGATGTTTTCCCATTTACTTTCCTCGTCGCAGCCACCCGCAGCGCCAGGTTCAAGTTCAACGTCAGCGTCGTCCTGTTTGTTTGTCGCTGAGCGAGTTTCAATTGTGGCGCGTCCTTGTCCTTTCTTCTTCTTTTCCTCGTTGGTTGACATTATTAGGGTTACTTCAACTCTACCATGGATTAAAACTTTGTTGACTATAAGTAGTGTTTAAACTAACATTTTCTCGGTGGGGTTTGGGGAGAACAGCAGAAGCGTCTCTCTCACACTGACGTCATCACCGGAAGTCGACCTCCCCATTCTTCACTTCTCATGGGGACAGGGGCTGACACCCAGTTGATGGCTGAGCCTGGGTCTGTCCGTGAGAATGTTCTGTCGCGTGGTTCCTGCACCACACGTTGTGTGATGAATGAGCCTGGTGTTACAGCTGCCACTAGCTACGGTGGTCAGCAGGGGGACTCGAGACCTCTTCTGTTGAATGTACAGCAAGGGTTACCCCGGCCTCGCCTTCGCCAGGCGGGGTATCGCGCTGATGCCTCCCACTCCCGTCACAGCGGCAGTGGTCTGCAAAGAAGAGGCGAGCGTGATTTGGGTGGTAGCAATATCACTGCATGGCTTCGGCGTGTAGGAGCCCATGGGGTCCTCATGCCTTGCGTGTCTAGCTGCGGAACAACTCCTCAGCATGCGCTAGAGGGGTGTTCAGGGGGGGGGGGTGTGTGTCAACCAGTTTGATGACAGCTTCTCCCGTATCAAACCGGCCCTTTCTGTCAGGGTCCCCCCTTGAGTGCGTCGCACAGCGGGAGGGACCGGGCCAACTATCTACTGTTCCTTGCGGCCCAGCGTCAGTTGACGGCGGGTGCGCTGTGGGATTATTTTCACATATGGCGACAAGAATGCTGTTTGGTGGGGTGGATAGAGAGAACGTTGAGGGAGGGGCTTGTTTTGCAGTTCGCACAACCCCACCCTCCGTTCTCAGGTTTGGTGCTGACCCTATTGTCAGGGTCAGACGCAGTGACAGCCCTGGCCGACGAGATCCAATCTCTGTTGGCGAAGCAGGCCGTCGTTGTGGTTCCGAGAGAGGACGCGATGTCAGGCGTCTACTCCCGTTATTTTCTGGTACCCAAGAAAACAGGGGGGGTCAGACCTATACTGGATCTGTCCGCGTTCAATCGGTTGATTGTAGCGAGACCGTTCAGAATGTTGACCATCAAACTGGGGACAAAGGGATGAAATATGATTGTGACCTGCTGACCGTATGTGTGTGTCCATGTGTAAGTATCTGTGTTTTGTCTGTGTTTGTGTGTGTTAGGGTGTATGTGTGTATGTGCATACATTTATGCCTGTTTTATATGTATGTGTGTATGTATGTGTGTGTGTGTGTGTGTGTGTGTGTGTGTGAGTGTGAGTGTGAGTGTGTGTGTGTGTGTGTGTGTGTGTGTGGGTGTGTGTGTGTGTGTGTGTGTGTGTGTGTGTGTGTGTGTGTGTGTGTGTGTGTGTGTGTGTGTGTGCGTGCGTGCGTGCGTGTGTGGTGTGTGTGTGTGTGTGTGTGTGTGTGTGTGTGTGTGTATGGGTGTTTAACAGGGTGGGTATATTATGTGTGTGTGGGTTAGATGGAGTGACAGATATGTGGAAGCTAGATTTATTACTGCACTGATAATATCTTGGAGACAGATACGCTTAGGTATTTTCTCTCTCTCTCTCTCTCTCTCTCTCTCTCTCTCTCTATCTCTCTCTCTCTCTCTCTCTCTCTCTCTCTCTCTCTCTCTCTCTCTCTCTCTCTCTCTCTCTCTCTCACGCACGCGCGCGCGCACACACACACACACACACACACACACACACACACACACACACACACACACACACACACACACACACACACACACACACACACACACAGTACATAATTTGGCATTGCAGGGGAAACTCTTGTGTAGTAATGAATTACTTCTCAATTAAAGGATTTAAATAACATATTAGCTTGTATACTGTACCGTAGAATAAAAAAAAATTGCATTTTACTTTGTGGGGAATGATCACATATGATATACGTTATATACTGGTTAGGTACATATCTTATATACCGGTTAGGTACAGTTAGGTTCATAATGTTATATATTGGTTAAGTACACATCTTATATACCGGTTAGGTACACATTTTATATACCGGTTAGGTACAGTTAGGTTCATATGTTATATATTGGTTAAGTACATATGTTATATACCAATTAGGTACATATGTTATATACCAGTTAGGTACATATGTTGTATACCAGTTAGGTACATATAATATATACCAGCTAGGTACATATATTATACCGGTTAGGTACACATGTTATATACCGGTTAGGTACATATGTTATATTCCAGTTAGTTGCATATGTTATATACTGGTTAGTTACATATGGTATATACCGGTTAGGTACACATGTTATATACCGATTAGGTACATATGTTATATACCAGTTAGGTACACATGTTATATACCGGTTATGTACATATGTTATATACCAGTTAGGTACATATCGCTGCAGTCGGGACAAAACCTCATAACTCCAAAAACCCAACTTTTCAGCAGATGAAAAAAACTAACACAGATTTGAGGGTGAATAGAGTTAGGAGGTTTAGACAGATGATCGGTTTAATGCTTTCCCATTGTTTAAACTTTGTAAAACCCACACACACATATGGAGGATTATCTACGGAGTTGATTTATATAATAAAAAAATAAATAAAAAAATTGAGTTATGAGGTTTTGTCCCGACAGCAGCGATATGTTATATATCGTACTTGGCTTATCGCGTCCCGCTCTTAAGCCTATCGAGATACACCTCATCTCATGTACCTATTGTACTCCATCACAAATAAAAAACACGTACACCCACACCTGCTGGGTCCCGCCTCTATGGAGGTGCAGCCTATAAGACAGTGACCATGGTCACCAATACACTCTTCCTCTATTTTTGTTCCATCATAACGGATGCAGTGCACCTTATGTTAACTAGCGTTATGAAAAGATTAGATAAATTGCGTAATGTTGAAAGCTTACCGGAGGTTTGCTTACCCCTGGCATCTTCGAGGCATGTTTCAGCAACACATCGGGCCTGTGCTGATGTTTCCTCGTCTGACGGCGGCAGACCAAGGGGCAGCGTACAAGGTTTGGCTATCGAGCCGGCTTGTACAAAGGTAGGGCCTGTGTCATTAGGCATCAATGTTGGTATTGGTAATGCTGTGGAGTATGTTTCGGCGCCAGGGCCGGGGTGGCTTGGTGATCGTTCCACTGCAGTGGACGTTTTCCTGGCTATCCTGGAGCACGCTGCTAACGCTAATGCTACTAATGCTACTACTGCTAATGCTAACGTTGACGCTGAAATGGGTCGTTGTTCTAATAATCCCCGCCGCGGGATGCCGCTTTTCCCTCCTCTTGCCAGCTTCATTGATGAAGGTCAGTCGGTTGTTAATGTGGGGGGTTTCGCTGAGTCCTATTTACCTTTTTTACGGGTAAACGGGCTAACAACATGGTGCAGGCCGGGTGTACCGTGGCTACGTAGCCGGGTAGCTTTGTTCCTGTGCCCCGGCGGGGATGAACGATGTCCCACCCGGCCGATGCTTGACAGCGAATCGGCTCGGAGGGTGGCAGTATGGACGGATGAGTGTTATACTGCTGCAGGATGGTATTTAGCAGCGGCCAGTGTTATGGCTCAGCTGGCTAGTTTCCTATCCACATTGGCGTCGGGTAGTAGGACTATGGGTCCAGCCGACATTGTAAACATGTTGCATGTTTGTGGTGTTATAGAGATCTTGACTCAGTCGCAAGCTATAACTGCGGGGAGGATTAGGATGCTATCAACGTTTGTTGTTAGGCATGTTTGGTTGGAGCAATCTCCTCTTGGGGAAGAGGATAGGTTTTCTCTCCTCACGACTCCTTTTTCCACAGAAAGTCTTTTTGGTCATTCTGTGGAGGCGCAGGCGGTTGTTGATCTGGGTCCTACACCGCCTCACGCTGTGCAGCCAGAGGTGGGAGCACGGTCTCGTCAACAACTGTGGCGAGATCCTCGACAGGCGGCCATGTTTTCCCCACCAGTGGTGCCTGGGTGGAGAGTCAACAGGGTCCCACAAGGCCGACAGCCTTGGCGGCCGAGGGATCGGCCATTTTGGGTGAATTCGAGTTTGGTAAAACAAGCCGTCGTCACTTTGCCGCGAGCAGCCCGCTACCCCGTTCAATCCTCTCTCTGTTACCCACGGAAGCGGGGCTCTGATCGTTCTCCTTTGGCTGCGGGCCGCAAACCTTCCTTGAAGCACATGCGGCCCCATTCTTCACTTCTCATGGGGACAGGGGCTGACACCCAGTTGATGGCTGAGCCTGGGTCTGTCCATGAGAATGTTCTGTCACGTGGTTCCTGCACCACACGTTGTGTGATGAATGAGCCTGGTGTTACAGCTGCCACTAGCTACGGTGGTCAGCAGGGGGACTCGAGACCTCTTCTGTTGAATGTACAGCAAGGGTTACCCCGGCCTCGCCTTCGCCAGGCGGGGTATCGCGCTGATGCCTCCCACTCCCGTCACAGCGGCAGTGGTCTGCAAAGAAGAGGCAAGCGTGATTTGGGTGGTAGCAATATCACTGCAGGGCTTCGGCGTGTAGGAACCCATGGGGTCCTCATGCCTTGCGTGTCTAGCTGCGGAACAACTCATCAGCATGCGCTAGAGGGGTGTTCAGGGGGGGGGGTGTGTGTCAACCAGTTTGATGACAGCTTCTCCCGTATCAAACCGGCCCTTTCTGTCGGGGTCCCCCCTTGAGTGCGTCGCACAGCGGGAGGGACCGGGCCAACTATCTACTGTTCCTTGCGGCCCAGCGTCAGTTGACGGCGGGTGCGCTGTGGGATTATTTTCACATATGGCGACAAGAATGCCGTTTGGTGGGGTGGATAGAGAGAACATTGAGGGAGGGGCTTGTTTTGCAGTTCGCACAACCCCACCCTCCGTTCTCAGGTTTGGTGCCGACCCTATTGTCAGGGTCAGACGCAGTGACAGCCCTGGCCGACGAGATCCAATCTCTGTTGGCGAAGCAGGCCGTCGTTGTGGTTCCGAGAGAGGACGCGATGTCAGGCGTCTACTCCCGTTATTTTCTGGTACCCAAGAAAACAGGGGGGGTCAGACCTATACTGGATCTGTCCGCGTTCAATCGGTTGATTGTAGCGAGACCGTTCAGAATGTTGACCGTCAAACTCCTTCTGCTTACTGTCAGAAGGGGAGACTGGTTAACCTCCATAGACCTGAAGGATGCGTATTTTCACATCGCGATTTTCCCTCCTCACAGGAAGTTCCTACGGTTCCTGTTTCAGGGCGTAGCGTACGAGTACCAGAGGATGCCGTTCGGCTATTCTCTGACTCCCCGCACATTCACCAAGTGCGTGGCGACTGCGCTGGAGCCTTTACGTCGTCGGGGGATACGAGTTATTTTCTATCTCGACGACATTCTACTCCTCAGTCGTTCAGAGGAGGTTGCCAGGTCTCATACCAGGCTGGTGGTGGAATTCCTCACCAGGCTGGGTTTTGCTGTGAACTGGAAGAAGAGTACACCTCTTCCCAGTCAACAGGTGGAGTACTTGGGCTTGATGCTGAGGCCCATGATTGTAACCCTCTCGGAGCAGCGCCGGGTGTCTATCCGTCACGCGCTCGGGGGTTTCCGTCTGGGAGGGACGGTCACGGCGCTGCAAGTGATGTGCCTGCTCGGTATGATGGCATCTGCTCACACGGTGGTTCCTCTTGGCCTCCTCTTCATGAGGAGGATACAGAGGTGGTTTATCTCTATGGGAATAGATCCGGTGAGGGACAAATGGAAACGGTTGACGGTTCCTTTGTCGATATGGGGAGATCTCGCTCACTGGAGGAGGCTGGGTATCCTCACCATTGGGGTCCCCATGGGCAGCAGGCGCTCACACGTCACGGTCTTCACCGACGCCTCTCTCACGGGTTGGGGAGGGACGTGTCGGACCCACGCAGTGGGGGGCAGCTGGACGGAGGTTCATGCTGGCCCATCTACCCCGCACATCAATGTGTTGGAATTGAAGGCGGTCCTCCTGGTCCTCAAACGGTTCGACCACCTGGTGGTAGGCGAGCGCGTTTTGGTCAGGACAGACAGTATGACGGCAGCGGCGTATATCAACAGGCAGGGTGGGACTCGTTCCATCCGCCTGCTCCGGGCGGCGGTCGAACTTTGGCTATGGGCATCCCGCAGGCTGCGCAGTCTGAGGGCGCTCCACATTCCTGGTACAGAGAATATGGGCGCGGATATGATGTCTCAGGGCAGTCCTCGCCACGACGAGTGGGAACTCCGCCCCGACATAGTCAGACAGATCTGGGATCGGTTCGGGGAGGCCTCGGTAGATCTGTTTGCGTGCCGACGCTCTCACAAGTGCCCCTTGTGGTTCTCGGTCAGTCGAGCAGATCATCCCCCCTTGGGGGTGGATGCCTTCTCGACCTTTCCATGGCCGCCCGGTCTTCTGTACGCCTTTCCTCCTGTACAGCTGTTGAGTCAGCTGTTGGAGCGGATACGGAGGGAGCGCAGGACGGTGATCCTGGTTGCGCCGGACCGGGGCACGGCAGTGTGGTTCCCGGTCTTGATCCAGCTTCTGGTCGCTCCTCCTTGGGTCATTCCTTGGTCGGCGACGGCCCTCTCACAGCACAACGGGTCACTGTTCCAGTACCCGATGTTGGGCCAACGCCTGTCGGTGTGGTTGGTGGGAGGGTAAGTCTGGAGAGGATGGACCCTTCTGTGGTTGATACCATCCGGAATGCACATGCTCCCTCCACTGTCGCGCTTTACGCGGGCAGATGGCGTATGTTCCAAGAGTGGTGTAAGGCTGGGGGCCGGGACCCAGTCTCCTGTCCCCTGGATGCTGTCCTGAGTTATCTCCAGTCTCTTCTTGGTAGACTGTCGGCTTCGACGGTGAGGGTATCTGCGGCGGCTATATGGGGGGGTTTCTTGTTCAGCCACCCTCTTGTGAAGCGTTTCCTGCTTGGCGCTCGACGCGTTAAGCCGGTGCAACGCTCTTTGGCTCCGACTTGGGATCTTCAATTGGTCCTCGGTCGGTTGTCCTTGGCCCCGTTTGAGCCGCTCGAGCAGGCGCCGTTGGAACAGCTGTCTTTCAAGACCGCGTTCCTGCTGGCTGTCACTTCCGCTAAACGCGTGAGTGAGCTCTGTGCTCTTTCGGTACGTCCAGAGTGCCTGTCTTTTCGGGCCGATTGCGGTGCCACTCTGCGACCTAATCCTGCTTTCATGCCTAAGAATATCCGGAGTTCCTTCCGCTCCCGGGATATTGTGGTTCAGGCGTTTCGTCCTCCTCCTCACGCTAGTGAGTCACCTGTCATGTCCGGTCCGACCTCAGGGTTACCGATCAGCTTTTTGTCTGTCACGGTGGTTCTCGTGCCGGTAAGGCACTGTCGAAACAGCGCCTGTCCCATTGGTTGTGCGAGGGCATTGCCCTCTGCTACATGTTGGCTGGGCAGGATCCCCCTGGGGGCATCAGGGCGCACTCCACTCGTGGGGTGGCTGCCTCTGCCGCTCTCCTGGGTGGGGCCTCGGTGGAGGACATCTGTGCTGCAGCTTCATGGTCCTCCCCGGGCCCTTTTGTAAGGTTTTACCTCATGGGCATGACCGGGGGTTCTGTCTCCCAGGCGGTTCTGGGGTCTGTGGCCTTTCCTGCTTCCCATCCTTTGGTAGGGTAGCAGGAGTGTGTGGGTATGGGCCACAGTGTGTAGGTCACACGTGGTTCCACCTGTGCTGTGTGTTCAAGGGGTTCTAGTTCCCTCTTGCTCGCACTCAGGTGGAGTTGACTTCATTAGGAAGGATGGGGTGACGGGGCTCCCCGAACCCCTTGATGTGGGCTTACGGGTCCTCAGGGGGTGCATCTGTCGGGCCTCGCGTCCGCTCTAACCCATATCTCGATAGGCTTAAGAGCGGGATGCGATAAGCCAAGTACGATATATAACGGTAGGTTATGTCTATAACCTAGTTATATGAGTACTGGCTGAGCGTCCCGCTCTTAAGCGGCCCTGAGTCCCCTTGTGGGGTCTTTTACTGGAATGAGATTTTGGCGAGGAAGAGTGTATTGGTGACCATGGTCACTGTCTTATAGGCTGCGCCTCCATAGAGGCGGGACCCGGCAGGTGTGGGTGTACGTGTTTTTTATTCGTGATGGAGTACAATAGGTACATGAGATGAGGTGTATCTCGATAGGCTTAAGAGCGGGACGCTCAGCCAGTACTCATATAACTAGGTTATAGACATAACCTACCGTTATATACCGGTTAGGTACATATGTTATATACCAGTTAGGTACACATGTTATATACCGGTTAGGTACATATGTTATATACCAATTAGGTACATATGTTATATACCAATTAGGTACATATGTTACAGTATATACCAATTAGGTACATATGTTATATACCAGTTAGATACATATGTTGTATACCAGTTAGGTACATAATGTTGTATACCAGTTAGGTACATAATGTTGTATACCAGTTAGGTACATATGTTGTAAACCAGTTAGGTACATATGTTGTATACCAGTTAGGTACATATATTATATACCAGTTAGGTACTAAACTGAAACCAAGTTTTAGTGCCAATATAGGCCTCATTTATTGAAATGTTTTTTGGCTTTATCCTAGATTCCATCATACAATCATTCAAATGAATATGATAAAAATCATTCATACTTTGGGTAATGATAGAAATAGATATCTGTATCACAGAAAATTGGAGAAAGTTGAAATAAACTTTAGATTTTGACATCAAGATGACTTATTAATATATCACAACTTTGACTTGCATAATAATTCTGCAGGTGCAAAGGATCTAACATAGAGAGAGAAAGAGCTTGAGATAAGAGAATTGAACCGGCCAAAGCAACATCATGTACATAATTTCCCTGTACAACCAGCTTGACATCACACATCTTTCTCTGTCTCCCTCTCTCTCTCTCTCTCTCTCTCTCTCTCTCTCTCTCTCTCTCTCTCTCTCTCTCTCTCTCTCTCTCTCTCTCTCTCTCTCTCTCTCTCTCTCTCTCTCTCTCTCTCTCTCTCTCTCTCTCTCTCTCTCTCTCTCTCTCTCTCTCTCTCCTCTCTCTCTCTCTCTCTCTCTCTCTCTCTTCTCTCTCTCTCTCTCTCTCTCTCTCTCCTCATATGGAAATCAATGTCATTAATTCAACCTTGCCCAGTGCTGCTTGAGGCATATTTGTCTATTCCAAACGGAGACCTAAATTATCAAGCTGCATTAGAGAAATTTTAAAGCTTCACTTGTACAATGCCTGTAATTCAATAAAACAGGGATAATTTATTCAAAGCATGTATACTTTAGGTTTTAAGAATACAATGTGAAACAGAAACACACACACAGGTACACACACACGCACGCACGCACACACACACACACACACACACACACACACACACACACACACACACACACACACACACACACACACACACACACACACACACACACACACACACACACACACACACACACACACACACACACACACACACACACACACACACACACACACACACACACACACACAGGCACACACTCTCTCTTACATTTACATTTAGTCATTTAGCTGACGCTTTTATCCAAAGCGACTTACAAGTTCTGTACGACAAGTCATCAGGACCACCCTCCAGATTCTCCATATCTAAAGTGTTCTCTGTGTTTCATGGCGAAGTGTGAGGCATGAAAATAAAAGTCCTGTGTCTTCAGAGGGAACAGACCAACATTGAGGAGAAGGCTTGTTCGCCTGGGAATACAAGCGGGAGAGAGGGAGCAGCATGTGGACTGAAGACCGCCTGTGATCAACCACAGAGACCTGTTCGCCGACGACGTCATGACAAATATGCGCGTGCAGACCCGAGGCAGAAAGGAATATAATCCTGGTCAGAAAGACAAGGCAGACTACAATATATTTGTATTTGTTAGCCAACAATGTATTGGTTGATCGGCGAAAACGCAGCCCGGAGCCGACAGATGAGAGTAAAGCGCTGCGACGTGCGTTAAAATGCATAAACGTAAAAATTCATCTAAATTAACGCGATAAAGTCCCAGCCCTATTATCTTGTCACAGAAAAGTAAGCCTTGGGCCTCTACTAAAAACAGCTGCCTGTTTGTGTAATCATTTGTTGAAAATATTAGTACAAGAAAATATATATATAAAAGAAAAGGCTGGCTGAAACTCCAAATGTAAAGTTATTACATGGGGGGAGGGGGGGCGGGTTGACAACATTTCCATTGTTGTCACTGTGATTGTTGACAGTTGCAACTTGCAGGGAAACATTAGTGACTTTATTTGGTGACAGTTTGCTAGACACCTGAGTGACATCAATGCTTGAAGGGAATCATTGTTTATCAAGAGATGAGAGAGAGAGAGTGAGTGAGAGAGAGATAATAGAGCGAGCGGGATGAGAGAGTGATGAGAGAGAGAAAGAAAAAGAGAGAGAGTGAGAGAAACAGAAAAAGAAGAACAATAAGCCAGAGAGCGAAATATATAGAAAAGACAGATACAGAGGAAAACAAAAGAAAACATGAAGTACATATGTTATATACCAATTAGGTACATATGTGTTACGACCCTGGCTCATGGGCACGCAACCTATGTGCAAACCAACACCAAAACCCTGTGCTCTAACTCAAAATGCTACTATATCAATAAACTACTAGTGTAAACCAAAGGACAAGGACTGGAAGAACGTGACAGCTCTTCCTCTAAGCACAGACTCTGCATGTGTGTTACTAGGGCTGGCTTTAAAGCTCCCAGCAGGTAACCAATCAGCACTAATTGGCTAATTGGCAGCCCTCACCTGCATGCCCTGTGACACAGGAGTAATCAGGCCTGCCTGCACAGTGACACAGGAGTGATCAGCTCCTGGTACATAACACCTCCCCCACCAAACTGGTTGCCCCAGAGGCAACCACCACACAACAACCCATAAACAAAAACAAAAAAACAACTGTGACCCATTAGTTGTCAGGGCCACTACCACAACAGCGATAGCGGGTCGGCCCCTGTCGAACACGACCACCAACCATGTTGTATGCTCCCTTTCAACAGGCCCCTCCACCGATACCGATCTGTCAAAAATAGACTGCAAACCAAAATCAACCTGAGAACTGCGCTCAACAGAACAGAACACAGCACAACAAAAACCATAGATCACTGATACCACCACCGCGCCCATATCCATCCGACCTGGCACTGGCAGTTCAGGATACTGCAAACCGTGAACATCCAGAGTAGGATGTACCACCTCAGGTACAGCCCCAGCGTACCGGGAACATGGTCACAAAAACGTCTGGAACACCATCTAAAATGGCGTCACCCAAAATAACATTGTCCTGATCAAAATCAAAATGGCTGCCACTCAACAGACCAGGTCGCGAAGGCGGCTCCTGCTCCACAGGACACAGGTAACTAGGTTGACCATCACACCTAGTGCATGGCAGAGAATCAGTGTGGACATGTGGATCAATGTCAGAATCATCAACTGACATACTGGGACCATCCCTGCCCACAAGTGAAACATTAGGGATCAGCTCCTGGTACATAACAATATGTTATATACCAGTTAGGTACATATGTTGTATACCAGTTAGGTACATATATTATATACCAGCTAGGTACATATATTATACCGGTTAGGTACACATGTTATATACCGGTTAGGTACATATGTTATATTCCAGTTAGGTGCATATGTTATATACTGGTTAGGTACATATGGTATATACCGGTTAGGTACACATGTTATATACCGGTTAGGTACATATGTTATATACCAGTTAGGTACACATGTTATATACCGGTTATGTACATATGTTATATACCAGTTAGGTACATATGTTATATACCGGTTAGGTACATATGTTATATACCAGTTAGGTACACATGTT
>NC_140174.1:65195398-65237751 GCF_963971535.1 Notolepis coatsorum
GTGACGAGTGAATCTGGTAGTTGGTTGTTAAAAACGCGAAACATAATAACGTTACGCTTTCTAGTTCAGCGCATTTCATAACTGTATGGGCTTTGTTTATACTTCAGAGCTCAGAGGTGATGTACAGTGACGAGTGAATCTGGTAGTTGGTTGTTAAAAACGCGAAACATAATAATAACGTTACGCTTTCTAGTTCAGCGCATTTCATAACTGTATGGGCTTTGTTTATACTTCAGAGCTCAGAGGTGATGTACAGTGACGAGTGAATCTGGTAGTTGGTTGTTAAAAACGCGAAACATAATAATCAGTCAGCAGCGCTCCACTGCTACCGCAGCTGAACACAAGTTGGTTGGTAGTGGTACGCGCTGCCGCTAGCTCCTTGTAGTGCTGTGACAAACTGTCAAAAAGGGCTTTGGTTTTTGAGATACCCCTACCGGAGGTAGAACAAAACACAAGCATATTTTTCCTCGTCTCTAAATGTCCTAACCTAGTTGTACAGTAAATGACCAAGTAAGGCTTTGTCAATATTCCAATGTACAGTTTCTATGCCAAATGTATATACACTCCTTTTCTGGACACTTTTGTATCACAAACAGTACTGTATTTGCAAATCTGATATGTCATAAATGTATAGATGTAGCAGTACTGTCTATCTGTATGTCATGTATGTCATATATGTTATGATGAATTGAAAATGGGGGACCCTGATGTAAACAAGACGAAAGTCTTTCTCTGGTCTGCATCCCCTTAACAATTGTATGTATTGAGATGTACTGTACTGTACCCATTCTGCAATCTGTTAATAAACTTTTCAATCAATCAATCAATCAGTGTAAAATGTGTGTGTGTCCCCTACCTTACCCCCCCCCCCCCCCCCACCTCCAATGTACAGCCCTCACCCAACCCACCCAACCCCACCCCACCCAACCAACCTCCTCCAATGTACAGTTTCTACGCCAAATGTATATACACTCCTTTTCTGGACACTTTTGTATCACAAACAGTACTGTATTTGCAAATCTGATATGTCATAAATGTATAGATGTAGCAGTACTGTCTATCTGTATGTCATGTATGTCATATATGTTATGATGAATTGAAAATGGGGGACCCTGATGTAAACAAGACGAAAGTCTTTCTCTGGTCTGCATCCCCTTAACAATTGTATGTATTGAGCTGTACTGTACTGTACCCATTCTGCAATCTGTTAATAAACTTTTCAATCAATCAATCAATCAGTCTCCCATATATGAAATGGATTCTTGTATAAAAATATTTTACTGCAAAAATGGTTAAATTGATAGATATTGTTATACAACCCCAAAGGAAAAAACAACCAAAATATAGCCTGGCCGTATGAGAGTTGAGACATATAAACTCATGTAGATTAATAATACAAGCTCCAAGAGCTTTCAAACTTGACATGCTAGCAGTGATGCAACAGTAGCAGGACAGTTAAATGTGTATTCCACCCAAATGGTTAGCAGGACAGTGATGTAGCAGGACTGTACAGTACAGTACAGTGGACAGTGGTAAAATGGCTGCAGGACAGTTAAAGGTGTATTCCACCCAAATAGTGTTAAAGGTTATAACCCAAATCGAATGATTTTAAAGGTGTATTCCACCCAAATTGTTTTAAAGGTTATAATACAGTAGCAGTACAGTGGATCACAGTGATGCAACAGTAGCAGGACAGTTAAAAAGGTGTATTCCACCCAAATGGTTAGCAGGACAGCCCCATCACAATGTGCAGGTGTGTACAGTAGCAGTACAGTAGGTGTACAGTAGCAGTACAGTAGGTGTACAGTAGCAGTACAGTAGGTGTACAGTCGCAGGACAGTTAAAGGTGTATTCCACCCAAATGGTTAGCAGGACAGTACATCACAGTGATGCAACAGTAGCAGGACAGTTAAAGGGGAACTCCAACATTTTGGAAAATTAGCTTATTTAACATCTTCCCTGGAGTTAGACAAGAAGATACATACCTTTTTTGTCTCTGTGCGTGCATTTTAGCTTTGGGAATAGACGCTCTGTTAGCATAGCTTAGCTTCATCACTGGAAGTGAGGCAGGACAGTAGCCTTACAGTGCCTTACAGTGTATTGCAAGGTCTGACATTGACCAAATTTGATATGCATGACCTTGGTGGGCTCTAGGTCAACTCCTGAAAAGGGGGTCAATGTCAGACCTTGCAATCAAAAGTTAGGGGGCGCACTGAAATTATGGCAAGGGTTATTAGCCCCCTAACTTTTGATTGCAAAGTCTGACATTGACCCCCTTTTCAGGAGTTGACCTAGAGCCCACCAAGGTCATGCATATCAAGTTTGGTCAATGTCAGACCTTGCAATACACTGTAAGGCACTGTAAGGCTACTGTCCTGCCTCACTTCCAGTGATGAAGCTAAGCTATGCTAACGGAGCATCTATTCCCAAAGCTAAAATGCACGCACAGAGACAAAAAGGGTATGTATCTTCTTGTCTAACTCCAGGGAAGATGTTAAATAAGCTAATTTCCCAAAATGTCTCTTAACCACCCGTAGGCCCAATCTCAAGTCTAGGGGGGGGACGTGCTTTTGCGGTCGCAGCCCCTGGGCCAGGGCACTGACTGCACGTTCATCTCATGGGGATGCACAAGCAGAGTTTGGAAAATTATTAACAGGACGCCTGAATGTCACTTCTAGGAATTTTTTTTCAATATATAAGCACAATGAAAATAACTGATTGTAGAGCAGCAATATGGATGGGATATTGGACAACTTTCTGGAGCATTAAACCAGGGCAGTAGAAACAGACGGGCAAGCATCTGAAGTGAACATGAACTGAATTGAACTGACACTTGTTATATGTGACTGTCCTGTATGTATTTATTGTGGGGATTGGGAAGGGGACGTTTGATGTTCCATGTTGAGGTCCCAGTGCTTAAATAACATGCTGTACCTCAAACGATTACCACCAACCATAGTTGTGTGGCATTAAAGTATATCTTGTAGAGTTTGAATGGCAGGAGGGAAATAGGCTACTCGTTGAGAGATGTAATTCCTTTCTATGTATAGCCTAATAGCGTAATCAGAACCCAAGTTACATTATTGCTTTGTATGTGAATATAGCTAGTGTAGCATTATCTGAATAATGATCTTACATTTTAAAATACAGGAACTTGGTGCAGCCTTTCTTGATGTGAGCAACTGTCAAAAACCAGCTAGATGGGCCCTTGATGAATTCCCTTTCCATCCTGTACCAAAAGTCCACGTAAAAAGTCTACAAGATACACTATACGACTAAGGTACCCATGTACATGTCAAAATACTTCCCAAAGGTCAGTGAATACCACAACCACTACACCAGAGGAAGCTCAACAAATCATGTTAAACCCAGATTCGGCTCAAACAAGGGACTAAATACGTTTCGCAATTATGCCACATCAATGTGGAACGCCCTACCCAAAGCTGTAAAGGAATGTGAATCCCTACCCACATTCAAAACCGCTCTTAAAGAGCACCTACGGGAGGCTGCAATTCGAAACTGGCCACCGTAAATGCCCGAAACCCCCACCACCTCCTAATAGACAGTCTCCTCCCCACCGCATGTATATATTCCCTCCCCGCCGTATGTATATCTCTCTCCCACCCACCCACCCCCTCCTAATGTACAGTCCCCTCCCCATCATATGTATATACTCTGTCAGGATCTAGGGGTAACAGTACTGTATATTTGAATACCGTTTATGTCACAAATGTATCAGTACTACTAAATACCTATATGTCCCTATGCCATAAATGTCATGTATGTTGTGTATGTCATAAATGTCTATATGAATTGAAAATGGGGGACCCTGATGGAAACAAGACAAACGTCTTTCTCAGGTCTGCATCCCCTTAACAATTGTGTGTATTGAGCCGTACTGTATTGTACCCATTCTGCAAAGTTTTCATTCATTCATTCACACCAAAGCACCTCAAAGGCGCTAAAAACAAAATTACAAACATCTCAAAACAAACTGGTCAGACTACTGCTTGACCTTACTCCGAGAACCCACCTCACCCCTGCCCACTTTGACAACCTAGGATGGCTTAGAGTAGACGACAGAGTACAGCAAACAGCAATGGGCCTGGTCTACAAGATACACTACACGACCAAGGTACCCATGTACATGTCAAAATGTCTATTATAGATATTCTCAATCTCTGATTTAATATGTCTATGTCTAACACTGGTAAGAGACACGAAGGAGTGACTGGTTGTCTTGTTTTTTTTTTTTGGGAGGGTAGGCCTATATATTTAAATTTTTTATTTTTTTGTGATGTTGTGATGTTGTGATGTCTTGATTTTGTCTGTCCTGTCTGCTTTGTTTGTATCTGTTAAAACATTGAATACAAATAATATCAACAGAAACTGGCCCCGGTAAATGTCCAAGTTTTCAATCAATCAATCAATCAATCAATCAATCAATCAATCAATCAATCAATCAATGTATGTACCTTATACGTGACAAATAAAAACAAACTTGAAACAAATTGCTGTGGGGTTAATAATTTTGGCTTCAATTATGTTGTGAAGGGCCAGATTAAACCGAATATATATATTTATTTATATATATATATTTAATTGTATTTGTATATTCTCTAATATTCCTTGATATCCCTTGTATATTCCTTGTACAAAATGCATTGAATATCCATTCTAGCCTACTGAACATCCCATAATAGTCTCCATTCTACTATTGGTCGAGACCTTGGTGCCAGGCTGCCATACCCCCAGACCCAGTTCAAACGTACCGCTCAACATGTACGAACAAGTCCTAGTTCCGCGTAGGAATCTGGCTACCGCACCACTAATGGGACTATTTGTTCATAGTGCGTATATATACTGCGCTACTAAAGTAGGACTTCCTTTTCAGTCCAGTTTCTTACCCTCCAATAGAGTCACAGACGTAAAGCCTCCCCGCGACGCCACGTGTGGGAGTAAGGCCAAGTTCGGCTTACCATCGGTATTGAGACATCGTGTATATTAATATTTGAATAGTCATATTTGGCACTATATCGTCGAGTTGGACGTAGTCTATTAAGCTAATAATAGTCTGTTAATATATAGTGCTTCGTGCGGTGAGAATACTACCGTAGTCAGTACCCCATCGTTTCGGGCAGAAAACTGGCTGCTTATCCAGGGTGGTTGACCCCACGTGAAGCTGCACCCGAGGAGCCCCAGAGCCGACGAGCGAGTGGACCTGTATACCGGATTATTCTACCGACGACAGCCCGCCTTCCCAGGCACGGATTATGCTTTGTATACGTTGATTATTCCATGGATAAAGACCCCCGACACTGCCGTGTGTTGGAACCCCCCCCCCTGGAGAGGACGCAAGGTGAGGAGACGCTCTGCAAGACGAGGTCGCTTCACGTCTCTCCTCCGTGGACCGGAGGACGCCGGCCCACAAAGAGTCCATCTGCTTTCATCTGTGGTCCAAGGATCGCCGGCGCATTGAACGGCACTACAGTGGGTTCACCTGGGATACCCTTGGCCGGATGAGGCAGCCGGATTCTACCCCCCCCCCCTTCCTACTCCTGTCGGCTTACAAGCGACCGGATTAACCCCCCCTAGTGTATCCCGTATATAATCATTAAAGTATCATTGCTGTTATTCCTTAACTATTCCAGGTCGTATATGTACCACCTGCGCCTTCAGAGATTGGACATTCTCTATTGATATACCGACGAATACTCTTGCCATAAAAGTGCATACTAATTCCCATTCATAAATGTGATTGATTTGATTAAGTGCTTGCTCTACACACCATCGCTGTGTAGAAATAAAGACCTATTTCTAATTCGTACATTTGTGTTGGATCCGTTTCATCTACGTGACAGTGTTCATCATAATATATTTATGCCGAGTACTGGGTGGCCGAATATTAAGTACAAAGGTAGTGGTAGTAAGTATCATATCTAGTAATACAGTCAGGGAATTGTACCCCTCAGTTACAATTGGTCCTTCGAGCCGGATGGTAATTAGTGTAATATTAATATAGTGTTATTAATATTGAAATGGCCTATGATGAACACTCCACGAAACGATCCTCCTAATCAACGCCCGCAGCGCGAACGACGGCTCCCTCAGTACTTAGAGGCTTACGCTGTCAGTCAACAACCTAGTCTTCTACTAACAGTAAACGCGGTAAAACTAGAAAGTAAAAGTATGTCTAACCCCAACGCCCAGACTACCCCGACCATAGAGGCCCCTACGGGTTCTAATGTAACTGACCAAGTTCACGGTGGGGACCAGTGGGAACCAGACATGACTTCACACCCCGCCAGTACTGAAGAAGTAGTCCCCGATGAGTCCCGGGAGGAATACAACGCTACCGAGAGAGAACTCGGCACGGAAGAAGACGGGAAGAGCACCGTAGAGATAGAGCTCCAAGGCTCCGCAAGGAGTACCCCGAGGGAAGGCTCCCCTATACAACCGCCTTCTCCCAGCGAGGCAGAGAGGACCCTACAGCAGGCCTTCCTCATCAGCCTGAACGCCGCTGCTGAACGCGACCGACTGCAGATCCAGCAGCGGAGCGAAGAGCATATACGTCTAGAAATAAGACGCATTCAGAGAGAAGAGAATGTGGCCCGAGACCGAGCAGACAGCCAGCGAGCAGCTGCTGGTGCTCTACGGGACGCAGAGCGCGACAGACAGCAAGCGCAACTAATAGAACAGCTGATCAGACGGACAACACCCTCTCCCTCCGCCAGAGGCTCCAGGAACTCGTCTAGACACACCTCCAGGGCGGCATCCCCTAGCCGAGTAAACAACCCTGAACTTGACCAACAGACGAGGTCTATACCCCCCACAGACCACCTCCCCCCACCGGTCCAAGCGAGACCTAGCAACCGGGAAGGAGCAGCATATCCTGTGGAGAGGCTAAACCAGAGACTACAAGCACTGGATGACCTAACTGAAGACGAAGAGGAAGAGGAGGAGAACCACGCCCGACGACAGCACAGTACTCTACCGGACCAGGAGGTCCGGTACAGCCCAGGCTATACTCCCGCGGAGCCGCGCTACAGACCCCCGACTCTATACACGGGTGAGCACGACGCACGACCCGCACCGAGGAACAGCACCTGGACAAGCGGGCCATGGTACACTGCCGGTACCAGCCCATACCAAGGAGCGGGAGGAGACTCGCCTAGGAGGCCTCTCCCCCAACGCTCGCCGATGTATCCACAGTCAGCGTCATACATTGGCACGCCTATGGTACCCGACTTCACCCAAGAGAACCGGGCCCAGTATACAGAACTCCGCATGTGTCTGGAGACCATGTTGGTGGATGTATTGGATGAACGCCACAAATACGCCATCCTACTGAAGCACTTAAAGGTACCCTGCGCACATAATATAGCGCTCGCCTACGCGACTTCCACCACCCCATACACAGCAGCGCTGGTAGCATTGGACCAGAGGTATGGGCGCATATGGGATTACGTGATCCAGGAGATCCGACACATCGACCGCTTACCCCCAGCAATAGACAATCGAGCACTGGACGACCTGTCCATCAGAGTGCAGTCCCTGGTAGGGATGTTGGGAGCGCAGAGAGAGAAGGGGAGGCATGAACTTTACGCCAACTCAAATGTGGAAAGGATCTTGGAGAAGCTGCCGCCCGCTCGACAGGAGCGTTTTAGGCGGCAGAGAGACCACCGAGACCCGAATGGCCCCGAACCGAACCTCCTCGATCTAGCAGACTTCCTGGCGAGAGAAGTCAGCAGCCTACGGCTAGATACATTCGGACGGAGCACCCCTGGCTCCAGAGAAGGAACCAGACGACTAAATGATGGAAGAAGATCGGTGACTGTGATGCACCAATCGGAGTCAGTACCGAGCAGCAGGAGCCACAGTACCCCCTCCAGAACGGAGAAGTGGAAGATAGTGTGCCCCTACTGTGAGAAAGAACACTGGCTAGCGCAATGTGACTCCTTCCCCAAGCTGAACGCGGAGGAAGCAAGTCAATGGATAAAGTCCAACAACCGCTGTTTTCGCTGTGCGCGCTCACACATGGCAGCCGAATGCCGCTTAAAGAAAAGGTGCACCAAGTGCGATGGAGCCCATCTGGACATACTTCACGACAGTAACAGACGGCGCCCTTCACCCGCACCATCCAGCAGCAAAGCGAGCGTCATGTACATCGATCCCGCCAGCAGCAGTGGAGCCCGAGTACTCCTAAAAGTAGTGCGTGTGACACTAAGCTACCAGAATAAAGTCCTGGACACTTACGCCGTCCTCGATGACGGGTCAGAGAAGACCCTTCTGCTCGCCTCCGCTGCGGCCCAGCTAGGGCTGCGGGGAAGCGAAACCCAAATGACAATTCGGACAATAAGACGAGATTTGAAGACGATAAAGGGCGAGAATGTCTCATTCTCTATCGCAGCAAGCGGCCAGCCTGAGCGACGGTACCAGATTACAGACGCTTTCACCAGCCAAGAAATAGGACTGTCGCGGTACACATACCCCGTCGCCAAGCTGATGGAGAAATATGTACATCTGCGCAAGCTACCGATCCCGCTCATAGACAATGCTATGCCGACCCTGTTGATAGGCTCCGACCATGCAGACCTCATTGTCCCGATAGACCGGGTTCATACCGGACCCCGAGGCTGTCCTGCAGCAGTCGAGACCCGTTTGGGATGGACTCTCCAAGGCCCGCTCGCCAAATCTCTCAACCGAAGTACAGCCACTGGATGTCTCCACTCCCGAGTCACAGAGGGAGAAACCGCACTCCTGCAACACGTAGAGCGGCTATGGACCTTGGAACAAATGCCCTTTAAGAACGGAAAGAAAGACATTCGCTCTAAAGATGACATTTACGCCATTCACCTCCTCGAGACAGGGACCAAGAGAGTCCCGGTCAACGGCGTGTTGAGATACGCCACGCCACTCCTGCGGCGAGAAGGAATGCCTACTTTCCACGCCAAGACAGACGCCACAGAACGGTACCTGCTGAACACGGAGCGGCGCTTAGCCAAGAACCCCGCCCAAGAGAGTGTATACCGCGCTGAGATTGAGAAGCTCATCACAGCGGGACACGTCACAAAGATGGACATTAAAGAGGCTGACCAGACCACTGAATCGTGGTACGTGCCTCACCACAAGGTCCATCACAACGGTAAAGACCGCATAGTATTTAACTGCAGCTACCAGATCGGATCCCAAAATCTGAATAAAGAGTTACTGCCCGGTCCCACACTCGGCCCCTCCCTACTCGGCGTTCTACTCCGCTTCCGCCAGGAAAAGGTGGCCATCAGCGGGGACATTAAAGGAATGTTCCTGCAGGTGAGATTAGTAGAGGAGGACAAGCCCCTGTTACGGTTCCTATGGAGAGAGAAGCCAGGAGATGAGCACCCAGCCATCTACCAATGGGAAGTCCTCCCCTTCGGAACGACGTGCAGCCCCTGCTGTGCTACATTTGCACTACAGAAACATGTAGCAGAGGACCCAGCAGCGGACGAAGAGGTCCGACACAGCGTAAAGAACAGCTTCTACGTAGACAACTGTCTACAAAGCCTTTCAACCCAGGAAGAAGCCGAGGCTCTCCTGATTAAACTCCGCGCCTCATTGATCAAAGGCGGCTTTGATCTCAGGCAGTGGGCCAGCAGCGATCCGCAAGTACTGCGCAGCCTCTCCTCCGAGGACAAGGCAGCCAGCAGCGAGACCTGGATGGCTACAATCCCGGGAGAAGCCCAGGAGATGACCCTGGGATTGGTGTGGCGATTCAAAACAGATTCGCTTCACTACAGACACAAGCCCCTGACTACGGAGCAGGGAAGGCCGGCGGCGGCGCCGACCACCAGACGGAGTGTGTACACAACACTCGCCCGACAATATGACCCGCTAGGATGTATTCTACCGTACACCACCAGGGCAAAAATGATTGTACGAGCATTGTGGGACAAGGACCAGGGCTGGGACGACCCCATTCCCGCACACCTTGCATCCACCTGGAGAGAGTGGGAGATGGAGCTCCACTCACTCCCAGGCGTTAATATGCGCCGAAGCTACTTCCCACCCACGGTGAGGCCAGAGACATGTAAAATGGACTTACACGTCTTCAGTGACGCCTCAGAGGTCGCATACGGATCAGTAGCCTACTTGCGGGCCCAAGAA
Source organism: Notolepis coatsorum (assembly GCF_963971535.1). Taxonomy (NCBI): domain Eukaryota; kingdom Metazoa; phylum Chordata; class Actinopteri; order Aulopiformes; family Paralepididae; genus Notolepis; species Notolepis coatsorum. Next base: position 65,205,542 of record NC_140174.1, read on the forward strand.
AAGGGGGGAGAGATCTACACAGCATTTGTCCTCGCCCGCTCGAGAATAGCCCCACGCAAGCAACAATCTATCCCACGTCTAGAGCTCTGCGCAGCCCTAGCCGGAGCGCACCTAGCCACGCTCATCCAACGCGAGCTCACCATACCGGTGTCTAGAACAATCCTGTGGTCAGATTCCACGACAGTACTCGCCTGGATCAAATCGGACTCATGCAAGTACAAAGTCTTCGTGGGAGTCAGAGTCACCGAGATTCAAGACTTAACCGAAGAGTTAACCGGAGAAACAGAGTGGCGCTACGTTGATACAAAACAGAACCCAGCTGACGTCATCACCCGGGGGATGCCCCTAGATGACCTCACCCGTCGCAATGTCTACAGTGACGGCCCCGCATTCCTAAGACTCCCGGAAGGACAGTGGCCCATGCCTATCCCGAGGGAAGCAAGTCCAGAGGAGGTGGAAAATAAGAAGCCTGTGTTCTGTGGATTGAGCACTGTTATCTCCGCAGACCCCAACACACTCCTGATGGGGCGGCTAGATCCCGCGTTACCCCAGACAATGTACCGGCCTGAAGAAGCGAACGGCCGACGAATGTGGAGGTACAGCCAAGTATTAGCCGACAAGTTTTGGAGCAGTTTCCTACTGCACTACCTACCGTCTCTACAGACCCGCCAGAAGTGGGTAAAGGAGAGAGACAATTTGACAGAAGGAACAGTCGTCATGATTATTGATCAATCACTGCCCAGAGCTATGTGGCCGGCCGGCCGCGTAAGCAAAGTGATCACCGGTGCCGACGGCAAGGTCCGAGCAGCTGAAGTGCTCGTCCAGGGTCGCACTTACACCCGTCCCGTGGCGAGGCTCATAGAACTGCCCCGACTCCCAGACACAATCGATGATGACCATGACCCTATAACCATATGACTTTGTGAAGTTGACTGACCCCTACAACAAACCCTTATGTGTACATAGACAACGCGATTAATCTGTCTCTGCTTAACTGATTAGGTCTGGGACCAATCAGGGGGTGGCTGTTGTGAAGGGCCAGATTAAACCGAATATATATATTTATTTATATATATATATTTAATTGTATTTGTATATTCTCTAATATTCCTTGATATCCCTTGTATATTCCTTGTACAAAATGCATTGAATATCCATTCTAGCCTACTGAACATCCCATAATAGTCTCCATTCTACTATTGGTCGAGACCTTGGTGCCAGGCTGCCATACCCCCAGACCCAGTTCAAACGTACCGCTCAACATGTACGAACAAGTCCTAGTTCCGCGTAGGAATCTGGCTACCGCACCACTAATGGGACTATTTGTTCATAGTGCGTATATATACTGCGCTACTAAAGTAGGACTTCCTTTTCAGTCCAGTTTCTTACCCTCCAATAGAGTCACAGACGTAAAGCCTCCCCGCGACGCCACGTGTGGGAGTAAGGCCAAGTTCGGCTTACCATCGGTATTGAGACATCGTGTATATTAATATTTGAATAGTCATATTTGGCACTATATCGTCGAGTTGGACGTAGTCTATTAAGCTAATAATAGTCTGTTAATATATAGTGCTTTGTGCGGTGAGAATACTACCGTAGTCAGTACCCCATCGTTTCGGGCAGAAAACTGGCTGCTTATCCAGGGTGGTTGACCCCACGTGAAGCTGCACCCGAGGAGCCCCAGAGCCGACGAGCGAGTGGACCTGTATACCGGATTATTCTACCGACGACAGCCCGCCTTCCCAGGCACGGATTATGCTTTGTATACGTTGATTATTCCATGGATAAAGACCCCCGACACTGCCGTGTGTTGGAACCCCCCCCCCCCCCTGGAGAGGACGCAAGGTGAGGAGACGCTCTGCAAGACGAGGTCGCTTCACGTCTCTCCTCCGTGGACCGGAGGACGCCGGCCCACAAAGAGTCCATCTGCTTTCATCTGTGGTCCAAGGATCGCCGGCGCATTGAACGGCACTACAGTGGGTTCACCTGGGATACCCTTGGCCGGATGAGGCAGCCGGATTCTACCCCCCCCCCCTTCCTACTCCTGTCGGCTTACAAGCGACCGGATTAACCCCCCCTAGTGTATCCCGTATATAATCATTAAAGTATCATTGCTGTTATTCCTTAACTATTCCAGGTCGTATATGTACCACCTGCGCCTTCAGAGATTGGACATTCTCTATTGATATACCGACGAATACTCTTGCCATAAAAGTGCATACTAATTCCCATTCATAAATGTGATTGATTTGATTAAGTGCTTGCTCTACACACCATCGCTGTGTAGAAATAAAGACCTATTTCTAATTCGTACATTTGTGTTGGATCCGTTTCATCTACGTGACAGTGTTCATCATAATATATTTATGCCGAGTACTGGGTGGCCGAATATTAAGTACAAAGGTAGTGGTAGTAAGTATCATATCTAGTAATACAGTCAGGGAATTGTACCCCTCAGTTACAAATTATATAATCTTAAAAAGATAAATAGAATTGCACATCAGTTCACACTAGAAGGAAGGAGACACATTGCGTGACACAGTGCGTTCACATTATCAGTCAATCAGTCAAATGTTGTGGATGTGGCCATGTGGGGGAGGGGAAGGCTGCAGTGCAGGCACTTGTTGAGATGTGGTGAGATGGACTTGGTGGCTGTGAACTCTAGAGTAGCGCGTTACAGTTCAACCAGAAGTTGGTGAGAGGGGGAGGGGATGGGAGGGGGAGGGGAGGGGACGGGAGGGGCTATTGATTGCAATGTGACGGCGTGACGGCTGGAGTTAACTTGAGGGGCGGCTCGGTTGAATAGTTGGAGATGATTTGTCTGAGTTTGTTTACCTGTTTATTTGTTTTCTCTCGCGGTTGTATATTTAGATAGTATGACTTGTTCATGTGGAAAAAGGGATTTGAAGACGTGTGCTATGTGGCAACGTCTGCCTCCGTTGGGATTGTGTGTCGAAGACAATGTGGGGATCAGCGATGGTGGAAGGCTAACGCTGAAGCTAGAGCGGGGACACTGGAATCCTCGCGGATGGTTTGTCGTCTCACGAACTAAGCCAAGCAAGGTAAGGCTTTGTAACTAACGTTTGGTTTATTAACTGTCATATTTATGTTACAATCTAGTTAGCTCTAGTTATTTTGTAACGTTAAATGCAATTTAGCCTGTAAACGACCCTCTAGGTAGCGTCATTCGGTTTGTGTGTGATAGGATAGGGAACCGGAAGCAGCTACTGCGCGCATGAGCTCAGCTTTACGGATGAACCGAAAGTCACGAAAGGGGCTAGGTTACAGCTAAAAGGAAAGAGAGATCTCCGTGAATATCTTCGTTATTCTTTTGTTATTTGGACATTTTGTACAAGGTAACTGCTGTGCACTTTCTATGGTTTTATTATTTGGTTTGAACTCACTTTTGTTTGTGTTTTTGACAACTTAAAGTTATTCCTGTTACTGTGAGAATAGTATTCTCACAGTAACAGGAATAACTTTAAGTTAGGGATGCACGATAATTATCGGGCCGATATCAGCAATTATGACGTCATCCCGATAAACCCGATAACGTTATTAATAGCTCCGATAATATAATATATTTTTTGGTAAAAGAAAATGCTGTGTGGGTGAATTGGAATGAAGTGCGTTTGTTTTGACTGTAGGCTCATCCCGCCAGTACTGTGGTACGACTGACAGCGTGTGGTTTAAGAACAGGGCGTTTTACACAAATCGAGCGCTCCCTTTCTTGGCTGTGACGTAGGCACGTAAGTTTCTGAATCAGCGAGGACGTTATAAACAAAGCTGGCCGCGTCGGTACTCGGAATTTCAGAGGAAAAAGATAGCTTGCTATTTGTAATAAATGCAATGGAGAAGTTCCACAAGGAGGGAAAAGGGCAACAACTTGTAATACATCCAGCCTGACGGGTCACCTGCGGCATCACCACCGCTACGATGGTGTGTTATTGTGTTAACTTAAAAGCCTACGACGACGCGAGGAGCTAAGCAAAGCTAGCCCCTTCCATGGCTGTGAATGAATGAATGAAAACTTTATTAACAGATTGCAGAATGGGTACAGTACAGTACAGCTCAATACATACAATTGTTAAGGGGATGCAGACCAGAGAAAGACTTTCGTCTTGTTTACATCAGGGTCCCCCATTTTCAATTCATCGTAACATATATGACATACATGACATACAGATAGACAGTACTGCTACATCTATACATTTATGACATACCAGATTTGCAATTACAGTACTGTTTGTGATACAAAAAGAGTCCAGAAAGAAAAGAGTATATACATTAGGCGTAGAAACTGTACATTGGATTGGGTAGGTGGGGGTGGGGGGGGACTGTACATTGGAGGTGGTTGGGTGGGTGGGGGGGGGGGGGGGGGGGGGGGGGGGTTGGGTAGGAGGGGTGCAACCCTCGGTTGAACGCAGTCACTTATGGCTCCATAGTAGCCAGGTTAATTTGCACCACCAAGGACTGCTTAAAAGCTAGCGGCTTGAGCCCTTGGGTCATTTCTGTCAAACTTCTTTAATTTAGCAAACGACTCGTCAATAGCTGGCTTTGGATTCACAGCAGCTTCTAGCTTCGTTCTAGCTTCTAGCTTCTAGCTTGTTGCAGGTGACTTGTTGTGGTGGTGATGTGTCCACTCAAAGCCTTTTTTTCAAGGCTCCGCTTTGAAAAAAGAAGAACAAAAAGCTTCGAGCGTCTTAGGTTGGATGTATTATAAGTTGTTGACGGATTGTGAATTTTCATTTGGAAAAATAAATATAGTCACTTTATCAGTCAATACTGTTCGTTGTCTTGGCTTTTGTTTCTGTTGTCTGGTTAGGTCGCATTTAAGTTGGTGTTAAGTTATTGTCCTGGGAAGTCTTTTTATGTATTATTATTGTATTGTGATATGTTTTGTTTCATGTTGAAAAAAAAAATTTGATAAAAAAAATAATATATACATTAAGAAAAAAGATTATAATACAATAAATATCGGTTATCGATATCGGTTATCGGCCTGAGGAGCATAAAGTTATCGATATCGGTGTCAAAAAATCAATATCGTGCATCCCTAGAGAATACGTTGTTTTCTTGCTAGCTTGGTCATTGCAAATTGCTAGCTTGCCTACACATTTAATAAGGTCCAGAGTTTTGTTTGCTTATAGATCCGGAAAGAAGACTTTCATGTGGTTTATGGTTAAGCCCCCTGTTGGAGAGAGAGGACCTCTCGAAGACACTCTGACGTCACGAGACCGTCGCCATCTTGGTATTGGGGAAACAAACGGATTTCTACGATCAAATGTATGCGGTGAGCTCCGTTTTTATTACATATTTTAGCACATTCTTGTTCATTTCATAACCTTTTCATATAATTTGTTTTGAAAATATTGAGGCCAACATGGCATTTCACTATTTCGAACGCCTTAGTTTCTGGTTATTATAAGTGCATGTTTCCCCCCAAGCCATAGACATGCACTTAGACAGAAAGTTAAAAAGACAGGAAGTTGACTTCGAGAATTTAGTGATATAGACCACCGTAACACTTCCGGGATTCTGAAATCAGGGAGGAGATTGCGGGGGGGTCAAATGAATGAATGTGGACGAGAGCCGTGATGTAAGTGGTTGCCGATACGGCTGTGGGGGTGCTAGAGACATGATCGAATAGACGTTTATGCGCCTCGCTCTCCTGAACACGGCGTGACCCATAACTAATCGATCAGAACTAAATCGGCAGAGAAAAAGCCCATTTTAAAGCACCTATTCCGCATGGACATGCGCAGAGTGCCCATGGAGTCTGGACGACGCGAGATGACGCTCGAATGAATGTGGACTGTTCCATCAGAGGGGGAGCTTTGATGGTCATGTAAGTGGCTACAGACCGCTGCACTTAAATATAAACATTAGTCTACCTGTAGACTCAATGAGGTAATTGTAGATGTCGCCATAAGACGCGTCTGGCCATTTAGTGGGATCATTTCGTCATTATCCTGTTCGGCTGAAAGGACATTGGCCACCGAAGCTCCCCCCTCTGATAGAACAGTCCACATTCATTCGAGCGTCATCTCGCGTCGTCCAGACTCCATGGGCACTCTGCGCATGTCCATGCGGAATAGGTGCTTTAAAATGGGCTTTTTCTCTGCCGATTTAGTTCTGATCGATTAGTTATGGGTCACGCCGTGTTCAGGAGAGCTAGGCCTACTGTCTTCTACAGCAGACCAGGCGAAATAATCATGCATGTTCTAGCAATCATGTTATCATTTAACAATATGGCTATCTCTTTGCATTGAATAGTGTAAACAATGACCAGGCTTTTGCTAGCTAGAATGTCATCTAACCCCCCTCTCCCCTTTCTTTCTGTACCACACAGTTCGTATTCATTGATAATTGAATGGAAATAAATCTGTTAACTGGCTACAAGGTAATCACTGGACACTTCATTTAACTTTGTCTCTGTGTGTAACAGAGTTAGAAATGTTATTTAAAAACAAGACTAAAAAATGTCTGTCGGTCTGACAAATTGTCATCAAAAGTGATAATTTTTTCAAGTATGTTATTATACATGTTGCTGTCTCACATGGCTATGAAAAACTTCCCACATCTATAAGCTTCAATTTAAAGGGGAACTATTTTACTATTTCTTTCACTATTTGGGCACTTTTACACAATTCCTGTGAGTCTATGGAACACCTCTGTAATATATATATATTTTTTATTCATTGTTTTGTATTTCTAATCAAGTCCTCAAAAACAGCATTTTTCTACCTCAAGATTTCAAGCTGTTTTGAGCCTGGGCTGCAGGGCGGCTCCTAAACCACTGCGGAGCGTCGTCGTCTATCTCAACATTAACATGCAGCAGTGACTATATGACATCACATATCGCGCACATTTCAAACGACTCAGTTCAGTGAGGGTGAATATTGTGAGAGGAGAGTTGGAAGAATGCGCCAATATGAGAATTTTGAGACATAGATCATATTAATATAAGTTCACATAGCTAGGAAACAATGCTAAACACTCAAAAAGGCCATTTATAAGATAGTTCCCCTTTAAGTACAAGATGACCTTTCTATCTAGAAGATTACATGAGCTAAGTTATCCATCCATTGTACCTCAAATCGAGAAAATAGAACATTCAAAGCATTATCCTTTTCTTCTTTTTTTTCTCTTATAAATAACTAAAAAATATATTAAACAAGAGTTGAGACTTAAGTAATGTAATGCTATACTATCTGAAGTTAATTACATGAAAAATGAACAATATTACGCCCCCTGGTGACCAGGGTATCACAGTGCACCTTAAAGCAGTGCTGACCGGGTTACACACACCAACCAAACCCTAACCCCGTTTCATGTCACATCCCATCTGAAGTTATTCAGCAAAGACAATTCTGGGTAAATTGATATATTATTCTGGCTGTGGGAAGAGATTGAGTGTCCAATATTTTTTACATGAAATGTGGCAGCTCTTCTAGAGTGATAACATTAACGTTGGCTTGTAGATTGTTAGCTAATATAGCCAGCCCAATGTAGCTAGCTAGTGAGAGTAGAAGTGGGAGAGAAATTATGAAATTGTAATATTTAAGAGAATTTATTATAATTATTAGCAACTCTACTTCTAGAGTGATAACATATAGCTAGTTAGATTGTAGATTGTTAGCTGCCAGCCAATGTAGCTAGCTGACAGAGGGAGTGGGAGACTAGTGAGAGCAGAAGTGGGATATCAATTATGGTGTGTGTGTGTACAATATTTTGCTATTGTAGTGAATATACTGACTTTCTGATGGTTGCAATGCTACGGTATAGTCAAGGTGCCAAAGAGACGACAAGATGCCTGGATACCTTGCCACGAGTGCTTCAAAAAACAATCAGCCACCCCCCCCCCCCCCCCCCCCCCCCCCCCCCAGTCTGGGATATTAGTCTGTGTCTGAGGTTAGATGTCAATGAAATGTGAAACATTGGATCTAAATGAATGTCTATTGGCACATTATAGCCTGTTCAAGCTGCTGCGGTCAGGCAAGCGCCATGCAGCAAGAACAGAGAGACTCCGACTCAGCTTCTTCCCCCAGGCCATCAGAACACTGATCTCTCCACACATAAACACACACCACACATCCTGCACTCTCTCACACACAAACACACTGCAGGTCACTTTAGGGAAAAGCAAAAGCACTTCTTTAAAAAACAACTGTTTTTGTATAGTTAGTATAGGAGTTACATATAGCATAACTGTATATTGTATAACTTAGTAGTGTATATAGGACTCATTACCTTTAATTTGTAAGCTTAGCATTGTATTTGATCTTAGTAAATTTTATCATGTCTATTTTATTAAAGGTAATGAGTTCTATATACTATACAATATACAGTTATGCTATACTAACTATAGTTGTGTTTTTTAAAGTGACCTTTGCTTTTTCCTAAAGTGACCTGTAGTGTGCTTGTGTTCATGTGTGCTTGTGTGTGGAGAGATCAGTGTTCTGATGGCCTGGGGGAAGAAGCTACATTTCTGTTCTTGCTGCATGTATGCGAAGGCGCTTGCCTGACCGCAGCAGCTTGAACAAGCTAATGTGCCAATAGACATTAATTTAGATCCTATGTTTCACATTTCATTGACATCTGACCTCAGACACGGACTAATGGCTGATTCTTCTTTGGGGCACAGGTATCCAGGCATCTTGTCTCTTTGGAACCTTGACTATACTGTATCATTGCAACAATCAGAAAGTCAGTATATTCATTACAACAGCAAAGTATTGTACACACACACACACACATCATCATTTATATCCCACTTTTGCTCTCATTAGTCTCCCACTCTCACTAGCTAGCTCCATTGGGCTGGCAGATAACAATCTATAAGCTAACTAGCTACTGCTATCACTCTAGAAGTAGAGTTGCTAATAATTATAATTAATGTTCTTAATAATTACAATTTCATAATTTCTCTCCCACTTCTACACTCACTAGCTAGCTACATTGGGCTGGCTATATTAGCTCAATCTCTTCCCACAGCCAGAATAATAGATCAATTCACCCAAAATTGTCTTTGCTGAATAACTTCAGGTGGGATGTGACATGAAACAGGGTTCGGTTTTTGGTTGGTTGGTGTGTGTAACCTGGTCGCGTGTATGCCTTCTACAACGCTGTTCCAGTTCCGCATTGTCGTTTTGCGCTCTGATTGGCCGAGCGCGCGCATGTGCATGAGCCGCGACGCGGCCCTCAGCCAGGCAGCAATACTAAGCTCCAGTTAACCTAATTTATACCGTAAGCAATCATTAAAAAAATATACCGTTAACTGGAATATGTTGTTTCTTTACACATATGTTGGATTATGTAATTGGTTTGTCATGACAAACCAATAAAAAATCGCGCGACTCGGGCTTCATCGCCGCCTTCGCGGCTGCGTTGCGGGTCCACGACCCTCCGTGCTGCGATAAGGCTTTCAACAGCGGGGAGAGTATGCTGCCTCGAGCGGCATCGCTGAGCTCGCCATGGTGTCCGCTGGACTAAGCCAGAGACTGTCTTATTATGGGGCTTATGCAGAGAAGCGTAACACAACAGTGAACACATAGTTGCAATGCATCTGTCAGTCGTACTTAACTATGTGTTCACTGTTGTGTTACGCCTTCGCGGCATAAGCCCCATAATACTCTCCCCGCTGTTGAAAGCCGGAGCACGGAGGGGCGTTGATGAAAACGGCAACGCGGAACTGGAACAGCGTTGTAGAAGGCATACACGCAACCTGGTCAGCACTGCTTTAAGGTGCACTGTGATACCCTGGTCCACCAGGGGGCGTAACATTGTTCACTTTTCATGTAATTAACTTCAGATAGTATAGCATTACATTACTTAAGTCTCAACTCTTGTTTAATATATTTTTTAGATAAAGAAATAAGGGTAATGTTGAATGTTCTATTTTCTCGATTTGAGGTACAATGGAGACCTGGTCATATCAGGTGTAATCTTCTAGATAGAAAGGTCATCTTGGACTTCAATTGAAGCTTATAGATGTGGGAAGTTTTCCATATCCATGTGAGGCAGCAACATGTATAATACAATACTTAAATGATCACTTTTGATGACAATTTGTCAGGCGGACAGATTTTTTTGTCTTTTGGGGTATTCTGAGTGTGATATTTGACAATAGAAAGGTAGTAAGCCCCAGAGTATTATTCTGATACTTCCCCCTATGTGTCAGGATACACCATGCAAAGTTTCAGACTTATCTGACCATTTATGCAGTTGCATAAATGTTTTGGCCCCTGAGGCCAAACGGGGCTAAGTTGGAGGGGTGGACCTGGCTCCCGGCCTACATCCTCCCAAGATGACAACGCTCGCCCCCACAGACCAGGGTTTATCAGAGACTACCTCCAGAATTTGCGAGTAGAGAGAATGGAATGGCCTGCCAACAGTCCTGACCTCAACCCAATTGAACACTTGTGGGATCAGCTTAGGCGTGCTATTCGTGCAGGGTGACCAACACAACTATTGGCTGACTTGAGAGTTGCGACAAATCCTGGTTGAGGAGTGGAATGCCATCCCACAGCAGTGTGTGACCACGCTGGTGTCCAGCATGAGGAGGTGCCCGGCTGTTGTGGCTGTGTATGGTTCTTCCACATGCTACTGAGGCTCCTGGCTGTTTGTTAAATTAATCAATTGTAAAATTGCCATTATGTATAGTTTCTGCCTTGTTACTGATGGACTCCAATCATCCAATCCACCAAACAAGAGTCAATAGCAACAGCAGAATAAACTTTGAATAAGATTTGGCTAATTCTTCATGGGCGCAACCCACATACTCGGCAGTGCTGCTCATCCCACAAATGCATGTTCCTTACAAATGGGGCACCATAGGGGCGGTTAGGTGGCGTAGCGGAGATTGCGTTCGTCACCAACCCCGGAGCTGTGAGCTGGATTCGCCTGTTCGAATCCAGCTCACAGCTCCGGGGTTGTCACCAGCTTGGCTGGCCGCTCACACTAATACAATTGGCAGTATTAGAGGGTGGGAGAAGCTGGCGGGGTGGGTCCGGGTCGTTGTAAACAGCTACTACAGTTCGGTCGGGGCGCCTGCTAAGCGCGGATGGGACCTGAGTGGGAGAGTGTGATCCTTCCACACGCTACGCCCTCTCGGAGAATATCCGCGCTGCCAGGTGAAAAGAAGCGGTTGATTGGCTGGACGTGTGTCGGAGGAAGCACGTGGTAGCCTCCACTCTCCCAGACCGACTGTGGGGGGTAAGTGCGCAGCGACCAGGAAGGGGATTGGGAATTGGCATAACGACTAACATTGGGATGGGAGAAAATCGGAGGAAAATGGAGGGGGAAAAAGATAAAAAAATAAATAAATAAAAATGGGGCACCATTTAAATGGGAAATAAACAGGCTTTCCAACGGTATAAAATGTATTGCCAAGAAACATTGTTACAACAGAAATAATCAGCCAAACACAAATTTCCAAACTTTATGTTTATCACACTAAATAGTTAGACATGATGATCTTCCGGACCTTTGCTTCAAGAAATTCTCTTAACTGGACCTCTTAAAATGTTTATTGAATACCCCTGTTTTATTTTATTTATTTAAACTTTTTTTTTTTTATTGCATTTTCCATATAATCTTTTTACATGTTTTCCACATCATATGATACAATACCCCTGTTTTAGTGGAATATAGTAGTATATATTTTCTGTTAGGATATCTGGGTAACAGTACTGTATATTTGCATATCGTGTATGTCACAAATGTAACGGTACTATATACCTGTGTATGTCACTATGAATTGAAAATGGGGGACCCTGATGTAAACAAGACAAATGTCTTTCTCTGGTCTGCATCCCCTTAACAATTGTGTGTATTGAGCCGTACTGTATTGTACCCATTCTGCAATCTGTTAAATAAAGTTTTCATTCACCTTGTGTCTACTCTAGGAGCTACCACATTTGAAGAGTCTGCTGTACAGACAGGATGTCTACTGTGGGACCTTCATTGCGGCCTAACCAGCGACAGTTTCTAACGTGATTCTCGGCGGAGCAGCAGTTTTCAAATAAAAATGAAACTTTTTTGACCAGTCCAGTAGAATCAACACACAACCAGCATCTCAGTAGCTCACAAAAAAATGAATTGTTCTACAAATTGATTTGTTATTATGCCTTGTAGTTAGGCCTGCCACGATAACACATTTTGCTGGGCGATTAATTGCCCCCGAAAATATTGCGATAAGCGATATTATTGCGACCGGTTAGAGAATTTTTTTTGAGAAATTTATTTCCCAAAACTTTTATTTTGAAGCCCACCGCTCCGTCTTTTCCGGTTTTAGACTTTTATTTTGAAGCCCACCGACCGGACCGGAAGTATTGTTGTGATTATCCTAAGCAGAACATATGAGCCGACAACTTGTCTCGTCCGGTTGTTTTTGAGCTAATAACAAATGTTGAGATTGTTGGTGAACAACTAACTTTAGGTTAGTTTTAACGTTAGCTACTAACGTTAGATGCAGCTACTACAGGCAATCAACGATGAGGAGGAAGCGTCAAAGCAGTATATAATAGAATAGCTGTGGTGCGTAAGCACTGCAGCACGACTCGAAACTACCGGAGTGTTATAATAAATTAATTCATGTTTAACTTGTCCCCGTGTCCAGTCCTTTGACTAGCCCCACCCGTTCATTGTAAACAATGATGCATGTAATTGTATTAACGTTATTCTGTGTTGTACTTGTAGCTATGCTATACGTTGTATTTCGTTTGTTAGTTATTTAGCTAATGTTGTTAGCATGGAATGAGAATCAACGGTCTATCTTTCATCTTTATTTAGCAGTCCAGTTTCTCCGGGCAGTAGCGAGTAACTACTTGGGTCTAAAAATAGCTAACGTTACACTACAAATAATGCTACTTGGTTAAAAGGAGCAACACTATTGAGAAATGTAGTTAAGCTGTGGCGTTGCCCCACGGAGCTCCCGTGCTGTACTCTAGTAACGTCAGCGGCCCGCCTCCCAACACGGACAGTGACTGACAAGCGGCACTGGTTCCGCCTCATTAAAACAAACGCGCAAATAGCAATTAATCGCGCCCGTCAAAATCATTGCATTCATTTTAATTATCGCAGCAATTAATCGATTTATTGCTTATCGCGGCAGGCCTACTTGTAGTTATCGGGTTTAGTATGATGAGTGTATACATGTATGTATCTTTGGCTAAACTAAGTAAAAGATGAGCTCATCAACCACATGTGATACACATCAGACTTGAACATGTCAATTAATGATCTGATCATACTCTATTGATGGCTAGGATATTAAAATGTTAAATGTCTTTTGTTCTTGGATATGATAATGGTCTAATTTAAGTGCATTGGATGTCTTGTCTCCTGTGGCTACAATAAAACTTGTATTTTTGGTACACAATCTACATGTTTAAAATCACTATCCCTGTGTAGTTAGTCATTGAGCTATGTCACTCAAATACTATAACGTAAGTATGTGCACCTGCACCATACAAAAGGCTGTCATATTAGATCAATTAAACAATTTTGAAACAATGCAGACTGGTGAAAAGAAAATCAAACCTTACTGTCATGCACTTGTCCTAATAAACTAACCTACACTGTAGCACTCAACACTTTGATGAACATTGTTACTCAGCTGATAGAGTTGTACCCTTCCTGCTGTCTTGTTGTACAGAACTTGTAAGTCGCTTTGGATAAAAGCGTCAGCTAGATGTAAAGTGGTTGACTATAAGTACGTATTCAAGACCTAAACTCTTTCTCTGCATCCCCTTAACAATTATGTGTATTGAGCCGTACTGTATTGTACCCATTCTGTAATCTGTTCATACAATTTTCAATCAATCAATCCGCAGCTTAATTACTGTAGCGATATAAGAGTGATTGATTGATTGAAAACGTTAACAGATTGCAGAATGGGTACAATATATAGCTCAAATACAACAACTAACGGCTAAGAGGATGAATACATGGAGAGAAACATTTCTAAATCGTCTTGAATCTATAGCTCAACATGAAACAATTCGCAATTTATCATAAAATAAGTAAGTATAATTTTATTTCAACCAGAAATGCTTACAATAACGTTAGTTATAGAAGGGAATTCATTTTGTGAAAAAGTGTTCATGAGGCAGAATTATTACAACACAGCCTATATAACTCGTCATTGATTGATTGATTGATTGATTGAAAACTTTATTAACAGATTGCAGAATGGGTACAGTTAAGTACAGTACAGCTCAATACACACAATTGTTAAGGGGATGCAGACCAGAGAAAGACTTTAGTCTTGTTTACATCAGGGTCCCCCATTTTCAATTCATCATAACATATATGACACACACGACATACAGAAATATTACAGATACAGTACTGCTACATCTATACATTTATGACATACCAGATTTGCAAATACAGTACTGTTTGTGGTACAAAAAGAGTCCAGAAAAGAGAGTATACATTTGACGTAGAAACTGTACATTGGAGGGGGTTGGGTATAGGTGCAGACCAATATCTTTTTAATTAAAGCAGTGCCATTGATTACAGTCCGCTGCTGCCACCAAACGATGAACTCGACGGGCACTAAGACTCGGGGGCTAAACGGGGAGGGATGATAAGTGTACAGTACACACCAGTTATGTACAGCGATGCAACCCTATCTCCCATTATCAGGAGGAGGCGATAAACTGGCCGGGTGACTTTTCCTCGGGGATGACAACACAAGCACAATGTAGTAGCCTATACACACGCCGATGTTCTAGGTTAGACAAGTTAATGAACAAGCTACAAGTACAACCACCGACTCTTCTCCAATTTAACCGTTTATATAAATTGCACAATGCGTCGGTGATTTATGCTATTATTATTAGTGTATGATTGATTGATTGATTGAAAACTTTATTAACAGATTGCAGAATGGGTACAATACAGTACAGCTCAATACACACAATCATCACTGTAAATGAGGGAAACCTCAATGCTTTCACGAGTATAAATAAAGGTTTGAAATGAAAATATATTTCCCCAATGATAAATCCCTATACGGATGGACCGCGGTGGAAACTAAAGTGACAGACTGATTACCTTTACATTATGAATTTGCCCCCTGGTGGAATGTTAGGGGAACGTTGTTTATATTCCAATTCGTTTCTAGGCGGGCGTGCGTGCGTGTGTATTGTCGCAGCGCAAGTCAAATCGCTTGCAATGCAATCTGCGAACGACACACGCACGCCCGCCCGCCCGCCTAGTTATTTTATTAAGTGTCATGTCAGGTGTAACGTACATCACACGCACGCGCAAGTCGCGAACACACACGCGTAACGCACAGCACACGCACGCGACGCGCAAGTCGCGAACACACACGCGACACGCACAGCACACGCACGCGTCTGCGCAAGTCGCGTGCACACCTAGAAATACGAACCAACGGACGCGTGTAGTGTGTGTGCGTGTAGTGTGTGTGCGCGTGTGTGTCCATTCTGAGTCGATGGAGATTACAGGCGAGCGTCAAACGTTTGATGTCAGATCGCATGCGTTTAGGTCTGCGCACCCTGAATCGTTTCAACCCCCATATGCGTGTGCGTGTGTGTGTGTGTGTGTTTGCGTGCGTGTGTGTGTGTGTGTGCGTGTGTGTGTGTACCTATACTCCTCCTGTAAGAAGACAGGTATAGCAGAGGGCTGTAGAACTGTGATCTCCACCAGAGTTCTGTTTTCCTTCACTGGGTCACCGTTGTCATAGGCAACCACCACCAACTGTCAATCATACATATAAACACACACATAAACACAATGGGCCTTAGGTTATCAAAATTACAATTTGTACAGAGATCTTTTTTTTTTTATATATAATAGCAAACTCATTTCTACCTAAAACTACATTATAGCAAGTCCTAGGAAACAGTTGGCATACATATTTTGTGCTTTAAGTCAATTATGGCCCAATATCTTTAAAAATGTTTACACATAAGGGCATATTGATAAATGAGGCCCAATGTTAATGTTGTGAGTTTTGTGAGTGTAACATCTAAACATACCATCAAACTAGGCTTCCTTTTGTTGTCATACAAATTTACCTCAGTGTGTGAAGTCTGTGAAGATGTCTGTCTCTGTGTATGTGTATTGTGTATTGTGTATGTGTATGTGTATGTGTATGTGTATGTGTATGTGTATGTGTATGTGTATGTGTGTGTGTGTGTGTTTGTGTGTGTATGTACTCACGCTGAACTTGAGGTTGGGTTCTTCGTTCAGATTGACTCTGGTGACAACATGTCCTGTGTCTTCTTCTACCTCAAAAATACTGGCAGAGTATGGATAGGCCTCCGCATCCACTCTGTAGCGCACTGCACCGGCTGGAGTACCCTAAGTAGGGAACAAGTATATACTTGAAATATTTTTACTTAAGGACCGAGCCGGGCTGCTTCAGACAGGCAGAACATGGGGACTGTTAAAACATTTCATTTTAACCTCTTAGCCTGCAATGAGTCTCCTGGCCATTTTAGTTTTCGTTTTTGAGGACTGCATACTTTCTTTGCAAACCAAAACAACATACTTTATACTTATAGCACATGCTTGAGCCTGGTCTCTTTTGAAAGATGACATTCTGAGGTTTCTGATTCCAGAAAAGAAATTCACTTTTAGTGCTAATGTAATAGAGTAACATAGGTCTGAACTTGAGTTGTAGAAAAACGTGTTACTCAAGTTTTTCTGTAGTAGTTAGTAGTCCAGAGGTAGTATTTCCCCAGAAGGTGGTATGGCTTACAAATTCACCCATAGCCTGAAGCCTTATGTAGTACATGTCCAAATTTCATAAAGATCCAATCAGAAATGAGTGATTAGGAGTGATTTTGATAAACTGTGTACAAAAGAAAAACTGAGTTTTCTCATAGACTTCAATTGATTCGGCTGTTTTTCTCTTGCTTTTTCGCTCGTTAGTTTTTTGTTTGTTTTTTAGATTCATACATCCCCACGTGGGGTATCATTGAAAAGCCACACTCACCCACTAGAGCCCAGAGAGTCGGGAGTGGTATTTTGCGCAATGCCGTGCACTTTGTACAAGCCTCAAATACCGGCATGTAACTCGAGAACCGTTGAGCGGATTTTGTCGGATTTTGTCGCTATCAACAGGCAACAAATAAGCCTTCAATTCGATGTATATATTGTATTACAAAATATGCACACCCGAGCCACTAGGGGTCGCCAAAGTGCCGATGGGCAAATCGTCCTAAAAACATCCCACATGCGGGACGGCGCATTCTAAGCCACACTACAACACCCAAACAAAGTTATTTAGCAACAGAATACAACAGTATTTCTCAGCTTGCATAGTGGAACAAGTCTTGTTTTCGGAATCAAGATAAAGAGGGTGTCAAAGAAACATGAAAGACTTAGGGCGGGATCCACTAAAAATGGATTGCGCAGTGGGAATTGCACCCTTAACTGCGTGGGGTTTGCACACGGATTCTGCTCTGTCTTTGCAAGCTATCCACTAAGGACATTGCGCGGATGAGATATCAGTGCAGACACGGCCATTATGTGTGGCTCGCGGAGCAATCTGCACTCCGGACAGCGCTGTTGGCAGTTATATTATCGTACTTGGCCATCGCGTCCTGCTCTTAAGCCTATCGAGATATACCTCATCTCATGTACCTATTGTACACCATCAACGAAAAAACAAATACGCCCATCACCTGCCGGGCCCCGCCCCTATAGAGGCGTACTCTATAAGATACTCGGCATTGGTCACCAAACACTCTTCCTCTATTTTCGTTTCCATCATAACGGTCGCAAGACGCCTTATGTAACTAGTTGTTATGAAAAGATTAGAAAAATTGCGTAATGTTGAAAGTTTACCGGAGGTTTGCTTACCCCTGGAATCTTCGGGGCATGTTTCAGCGACACGTCGGGCCTATTCTGATGTTTCCTCGTCTGGTGGCAGCAGATCAAGGAGCAGCGTGCAAGGGTTGGCTATCGAGCCGGCTTGTACACAGGTAGGCCCTGTGTCATCAGGCATTGATGTTGGTGTTAGTAATGCTGTGGAGTGTGTTTCGGCGCCAGGGGCGGGGTGGCTTGGTGAATGTTCCACTGCAGTGGACGATTTCCTGGCTATCCTGGAGCATGCTGCTTACACTAATGCTACTAATGCTACTGCTAATGCTAATGTTGATGCTGAAATGGGTCGTTGTTCTAATAATCCCCGCCGCGGGACGTTGCCGCTTTTCCCTCCTCTTGCCCGGTTCATTGATGAAGGTCAGTCGGTTGCTAATGTGGGGGGTTTCGCTGAGTCTTATTTACCTTTTTTACGGGTAAAAGGGCTAACAACAGGGTGCAGGCCGGGTGTACCGTGGCTACGTAGCCAGGTAGCTTTGTTCCTGTGCCCCGGCGGGGATGAACGATGTCCCACCCGGCCGATGCTTGAGAGCGAATCGGCTCGGAGGGTGGCAGTATGGACGGATGAGTGTTATACTGCTGCAGGATGGTTTGTAGCGGCGGCCAGTGTTATGGCTCAGCTGGCTATGGGTCCAGCCGACATTGTAAACATGTTGCATGTTTGTGGTGTTATAGAGATCTTGACTCAGTCGCAAGCTATAACTGCGGGGAGGATTAGGATGCTATCAACGTTTGTTGTTAGGCATGTCTGGTTGGAGCACTCTCCTCTTGGGGAAGAGGATAGGTTTTCTCTCCTCACGACTCCTTTTTCCACGGAAGGACTTTTTGGTCGTTCTGTGGAGGCGCAGGCGGTTGTTGATCTGGGTCCCACACCGCCTCACGCTGTGCAGCCAGAGGTTGGAGCACGGCCTCGTCAACGACTGTGGCGAGGCCCTCGACAGGCGGCCATGTTTCCCCCGCCAGTGGTACCCTGGGCGGAGAGTCAACAGAGATCCACAAGGCCGACAGCCTTGGCGGCCGAGGGATCGGCCATTTTGGGTGTATTCGGCTTGGATAAAACAAGCCGTCGTCATTCTGCCGCGAGCAGCCCGCTCCCCGTTCAATCCTCTCTCCGTTACCCACGGAAGCGGGGCTCTGATCGTTTTCCTTTGGCTGCGGGCCGCGAACCTTCTTTGAAGCGCATCCGGCCCCACTTTTCACTTCTCATGGGGACAGGGGCTGACACCCAGTTGATGGCTGAGCCTGGGTCTGTCCGTGAGAATGTTGTGCTGTCGCGTGGCTCCTGCACCACACGTTGTGTGATGGGTGAGCCTGGTGTTACGGCTGCCACTAGCTACAGTGGTCAGCAGGAGGACTCGAGGCCTCTTCTGTTGAATGCACAGCAAGGGTTACCCCAGCCTTGCCTTCGCCAGGCGGGGTGTCACGCTGATGCCTCCCACTCCCGTGAGAGCGGCAGTGGTCTGCAAAGAAGAGGCAAGCGTGATTTGGGTGATAGCAATATCACTGCAGGGCTACGGCGTGTGTAGAAGCCCATGGGGTCCTCACACCTTGCGTGTCTAGCTGTAGAACAACTCCTCAGCATGCGCTAGAGGGGTGTTCAGGGGGGGGGGGGGGTGTGTCAACCAGTTTGATGGCAGCTTCTCCCATATCAAACCGGCCCTTTCTGTCGGGGTCCCCCCTTGGGTGCGTCGCACAGCGGGAGGGACCGGGCCAACTATCTACTGTTCCTTGCGGCCCAGCGTCAGTTGACGGCGGGTGCGCTGTGGGATTATTTGGATCGAGCGAATGTTGAGGGAGGGCTTGTGTTGCAGTTCGCACAACCCCACCCTCCGTTCTCAGGTTTGGTGCCGACCCTATTGTCAGGGTCAGAAGCAGTGACAGCCCTGGCCGACGAGATCCAATCTCTGTTGGCGAAGCAGGCCATAGTCGTGGTCCCGAGAGAGGCCGCGATGTCAGGCGTCTACTCCCGTTATTTTCTGGTGCCCAAAAAAACGGGAGGGGTCAGACCTATACTGGATCTGTCCGCGTTCAATCGTCTGATTGTAGCGAGACCATTCAGAATGTTGACCGTCAAACTCCTGCTAGTTGCTGTCAGAAGGGGAGACTGGTTCACCTCCATAGACCTGAAGGATGCGTATTTTCACATCCCGATTTTCCCTCCTCACAGGAAGTTCCTGCGGTTCCTGTTTCAGGGCGTAGCATACGAGTACCAGAGGTTGCCGTTCGGCTATTCTCTGGCTCCCCGCACATTCACCAGGTGCGTGGCGACTGCGCTGGAGCCTCTACGTCGTCGGGGAATACGGGTTCTATTCTATCTTGACGACATTCTACTCCTCAGTCGTTCAGAGGAGGTTGCCAGGTCTCATACCAGGCTGGTGGTGGAATTCCTCACCAGGCTGGGTTTTGCTGTGAACTGGAAGAAGAGTACACCTCTTCCCAGTCAACAGGTGGAGTACTTGGGCTTGATGCTGAGGCCCATGATTGTAACCCTCTCGGAGCAGCGGAGGGTGTCTATCCTTCACGCGCTCGGGGGTTTCCGTCTGGGAGGGACGGTCACGGCGCTGCAAGTGATGTGCCTGCTCGGTATGATGGCATCTGCTCACACGGTGGTTCCTCTTGGCCTCCTCTTCATGAGGAGGATACAGAGGTGGTTTATCTCTATGGGAATAGATCCGGTGAGGGACAAATGGAAACGGTTGACGGTTCCTTTGTCGATATGGGGAGATCTCGCCCCCATTGGAGGAGGCTGGGTATCCTCACCATTGGGGTCCCCATGGGCAGCAGGCGCTCACACGTCACGGTCTTCACCGACGCCTCTCTCACGGGTTGGGGAGGGACGTGTCGGACCAACGCAGTGGGGGGCAGCTGTACGAAGGTCCATGCTGGCCCGTCTACCCCGCACATCAATGTGTTGGAATTGAAGGCGGTCCTCCTGGTCCTCAAACGGTTCGACCACCTGGTGGTAGGCGAGCACGTTCTGGTCAGAACGGACAGTATGACGGCAGCGGCGTATATAAACAGGCAGGGTGGGACTCGTTCCATCCGCCTGCACCGGGGGGCGGTCGAACTTTGGCTATGGGCATCTCGCAGGCTGCGCAGTCTGAGGGCGCTCCACATCCCCGGTGCAGAGAATGTGGGAGCGGATATGATGTCTCGGGGCGGTCCTCGTTACGACGAGTGGGAACTCCGCCCCGACATAGTCAGGCAGATCTGGGATCGCTTCGGGGAGGCCTCGGTAGATCTGTTTGCGAGCCGACGTTCTCACAAGTGCCCCTTGTGGTTCTCGGTCAGTCGAGCAGATCATCCCCCCTTGGGGGTGGATGCCTTCTCGATCTTTCCATGGCCGCCCGGTCTTCTGTACGCCTTTCCTCCTGTACAGCTGTTGGGTCAGCTGTTGGAGCGGATACGGAGGGAGCGCAGGACAGTGATCCTGGTCGCGCCGGACCGGGGCACGGCAGTGTGGTTCCCGGTCTTGATCCAACTACTGGTCGCTCCGCCTTGGGTTATTCCTTGGTCGGCGACGGCCCTCTCTCAGCAACACGGGTCGCTGTTCCAGTACCCGGTGTTGAGCCAACGCCTGTTGGTGTGGCTGGTGGGACGTTAAGTCTGGAGAGGATGGACCCTTCTGTGGTTAATACCATCCGGAATGCGCATGCTCCCTCCACTGTCGCGCTTTACGCGGGCAGATGGCGTATGTTCCAAGAGTGGTGTAAGGCGGGGGGCCGGGACCCAGTCTCCTGCCCCCTGGATGCTGTCCTTGGTTACCTCCAGCCTCCAGTCTCCAGGCTTCGACGGTGAGGGTATATGCAGCAGCTATATCCTCCTATCATGAGGGGTTTGAGGGGGATGTCTTGTTCAGCCACCCTCTTGTGAAGCGTTTCCTGCTAGGCGCTCGACGCGTTAAGCCGGTGCAACGCTCTGTCTTTCAAGACCGCGTTCTTGCTGGCTGTCACCTCCGCTAAACGCGTGGGTGAGCTCTGTGCTCTTTCGGTACATCCAGAGTGCCTGTCTTTTCGTTCCGATTGCGGTGCCACTCTGCGGCCTAATCCTGCTTTCGTGCCTAAAAATATCCGGAGTTCCTTCCGCTCCAGGGATATTGTGGTTCAGGCGTTTCATCCGCCTCCTCACGCTAGTGAGTTCACCTGTCATGTCCGGTCCGTGCTTTGGGAATTTACCTCAGCCGTACTCAGGACCTCAGGGTTACCGATCAGCTTTTTGTCTGTCACAGTGGTTCTCGTGCCGGTAAGGCACTATCGAAACAGCGCCTGTGCCATTGGTTGTGCGAGGGCATTGCCCTCTGCTACACGTTGGCCGGGCTGGATCCCCCTGGGGGCGTCAGGGCGCACTCCACTCGTGGAGTGGCTGCCTCTGCCGCTCTGCTGGGTGGGGCCTCGGTGGAGGACATCTGTGCTGCAGCTTCATGGTCCTCCCCGGGCCCCTTTGTAAGGTTTTACCTCATGGACATGACCGGGGGTTCTGTCTCCCAGGCGGTTCTGGGGTCTGTGGCCTTTCCTGCTTCCCGTCCTTTGGTAGGGTAGCAGGAGTGTGTGGGTATGGGCCACAGTGTGTTGGGTCACACGTGGTTCCGCCTGTGCTGTGTGTTCAAGGGGTTCTAGTTCTCTCTTGCTCGCACTCGGGTGGAGTTGACTGCACCCCCCTTCACTAGGAAGGATGGGGTGACGGGACTCCCCAACCCCTTGATGTGGGCTTACGGGTCCTCAGGGGGTACATCTGTCGGGCCTCGCGTCCGCTCTACCCCATATCTCGATAGGCTTAAGAGCGGGACGCAATGGCCAAGTACGATAATATAACGACAGGTTATGTATATAACCTAGTTATATGAGTACTGGCTAAGCGTCCCACTCTTAAGCAGCCCTGAGTTCCCTTGGGAAATCTTTTCCTGGAAACAGGTTTTTTGCGAGGAAGAGTGTTTGGTGACCATGCCGAGTATCTTATAGAGTACGCCTCTATAGGGGAGGGGCCCGGCAGGTGATGGGCATATTTGTTTTTTCGTTGATGGTGTACAATAGGTACATGAGATGAGGTATATCTCGATAGGCTTAAGAGCGGGACGCTTAGCCAGTACTCATATAACTAGGTTATATACATAACCTGTCGATATCAGGAAGTGGAAAAATAATCCTGAAATGAGGCATAGACACAAAATACTAATTAAGCAAGCTCTATAACGTATTTTTCACCATTAGTATTCCGTTCATTTCGTATTGTATTTCATTTACTTCGTAATGTATAGAGCTTGCTTAATTTGTATTTTCATGACACATTGCGTCCTGTTTTTTTCACTATCTTTCCTCATTGCATATGTTTGTAATGTCCTATTCCAATTACATTTGTCACTTATAATTGTATTATATTGTGCTATATTTAATTTAGTTTATATCCCATTTAATTGTATTCAATCTCTTTATTAAGTTGTAAAGGCCTGGGCCCTCATTTATCAAGTTTTCTCAGAAAATGTTCTATTTCCACACGTAAGTACAGAATTTAGAATGTGTGCACGCACAAAAAAAACAGGATTTATCACACGTGCGTACACAGGTCCTACGCACACCTGTCATGATAAATATCACCTTGCTCCTACGCTGAGGCTCGTGCACACTTTCACGTATTTGCATACCAAAACCGCCCCGATTAACCATATACGGTAATAGAACACCCCCATGAAATGTGGAAAAATGGACTGACCCGAGTAGAGGGAAGGGTGTTATGGAGAAATACGAGACAGGTTGACAGACGTGTACACGTATGGTGATGTCGGATATGAAAAAGAAGAACCATTGCTGCCTGGGCAGCGCAAACACTAATAAAGACTGTGCTGGAATATGACTGCCTTTTCCCGTTTTGTTCGATTAATATCCAGGGATTAAAGTTCTCCTCAATTTTATTCCAAATCGCGACGGATTTTCCATCAATTTTCTACCTGCTACATATGATTTCTAGAGGCATACAATCTATTTTGATGTCGTATTGGGTAGCCTATATAAACAATAATACGAGAGCATATACAAGAACAATGAATCTCACTGCCATGTATGATGTAGCCTACCTAGCCTGCCTATGTGATCAATACAAACATGAACTTGAATTCCATCATGTTTGTGTGCGGGAGCTCACAAGGCTGTTGTCACAATGGGTGGTACAGTAATAACAGTCTACAATATCACGATGGACCATGCCATGTAGCCTATGTTCTATTATGACATGATCTGTGACGACAAATGTTCTAGAATGTTTGATTATGACATCATACTCTGACAGCATGCCTATGTGATAAATACAAACATGAACTTGAATCCCATCATCATATTTACATAGTCTGTCCACTATGTTTATTACTTTGTTATTTCCCCCCCCTATCTATGTAAAGCGACCTTGCATGGGTCTCTTGAAAGACGCTATATAAAATGAAGCTCTATTAATATTATTGTTATTATTATTATTATTATTATTATTATTATTAAAGGGGAACTATCTTATAAATGGCCTTTTTGAGTGTTTAGCATTGTTTCCTAGCTATGTGAACTTATATTAATATGATCTATGTCTCTAATTCTCATATTGGCGCATTCTTCCAATTCTCCTCTCACAATATTCACCCTCACTGAACTGAGTCATCTGAAAATGTGCTGATTTGTGATGTCAGAGAGACTCAGCTGCATGATAATGTGGCTGTGTGGCATCAGGTACATGATGAGCTGCACACAGTGGTTGGAGCCCAGGCTCAAAACGGCTTAAGATCTTGAGGTAGAAAAATGCTGTTTTTGAGGACTTGATTAGAAATACAAAACAATGAAAAAATAAAAATAAAAAATTACAGAGGTGTTCCATAGACCCACAGGAATTGTGTAAAAGTGCCCAAATAGTGAAAGAAATAGTAAAATAGTTCCCCTTTAAAATACTGTCTTTTACTGTTAGTCTCAGTGAAGTTTCAACGGAGCGAGGTCTATTCTAACCAACAAATTGAAGTAGAAAGCATTTCGTTGTGGCCAATCTTATTTGGAAACATGACACAAAATAATAGTATGTCGCTTTTTATTTGAAACAATATTTAATCGCGTTTGGTGGAGGTGGCCGGTGGGTGTTCTGTAACCCCTTTCTTGACTGTGATGCACCGAGTGAATCCACAGTCACTTGCTCCTCAATAGGAAACCAACCTAGATTTACCCTGAAGGACTGGTTCTAACCAAACCGTTCGTTATACAAGAATCACAGAGAAATGTCAAAGGTACTCACATTTGCACGAGGGTTTCGGACAGAGATACGGGATGGTTTGAAAGCTCGGCGTTGCTAATAAACATTTTAAATATTTTTTATAAACTGGTCAACACGGCATTATTTCCGGCGTTGGCTGCCTGGTGTGATCACAGCGCATGCGCATCATGCACACAACGCCGGAAATAATGCAGTGTTGACCAGTTTATAAAAAATATTTAAAATGTTTATTAGCAACGCCGAGCTTTCAAACCATCCCGTATCTCTGTCCGAAACCCTCATGCAAATGTGAGTACCTTTGACATTTCTCTGTGATTCTTGTATAACGAACGGTTCGGTTAGAACCAGTCCTTCAGGGTAAATCTAGGTTGGTTTCCTATTGAGGAGCAAGTGACTGTGGATTCACTCGGTGCATCACAGTCACGAAAGGGGCTAGGTGGTTGACGGTGGTTGAGAAGTGAGAGAGAGAACCCTTGTAAGTTCTCTCTATTTATACACTGTGGAGCGCAGTTCTGGAAGGTTCTAGCCTGTTCTAACCGGTTCTACTATTATGACATCATACTGAAGCTTAACTTGAATTACACTATGACACGGCGGCAGTTACACTAGGTGTTCTGCGTCTGCCCCCCCTGCCAAACAAGCAAGCCAACCTCTTGTTCGCGCATGAGCCCATTATAATTACACTACTGTCGCTATTTCACAATGAACTATAATGAATTACGGTTCATACAGAACACGCACCAGTGTCAGGAGTAATGCACGAAAGCTTATTTCCGCGTTGAAACGAATGCATTCTGAGGAGCGCATATGCCGTAGTAACGATATTCTACCACTGGGCGTCAGCTAAGCATGCTCAGAGCTGTGCGTAGACATAAGCACAAAGTCAAGTTCACGTTCGAATTGATAAATCCCACACTTTGCTTAGAAATGGTCGTACGCACGGGTTAAGCACATATCTGTACCGATATACCGATATTGTCCAACTCTTAATTTCCGATACCGATATCAACCGATACCGATATATGCAGGGTCGCATATACATATCTCATAACATAATTACATATCTCTTGTCGTGTAATTAACACAACATTATGCATACTTTGACAATTAATAAAATAATAATTTGTTCTTACTTGCTTGCCTGGGTAAATAAAGGTTAAATAAATGTAAAATAAAAAAAATAAAATTTAAAACCGATACCGATATTTTTCGATATCACCTTTTTATGCCAATATCGGCCAATAATATCGGTAGGCCCTAATAATTATATTCTATATTGTACTATATGTAATTTTGTTTATATTCCATTTAATTGTATTCAATCTCTTTATTAAGTTGTAAAGGGGAGGCTGGCCAGAGTGCCACTGCCACGCCACGCCGAATCACTCCGAGAGAAACCAGGGAGAGGAAGGGAGGAAATAGACCCGGAATGAAGCAAGCGTCTGCTCCATGGTCTGCTCGTAGCTGTTTAGCGGGAGGCATTTGAATGAGACCTTTGCCTTGGTCCTCTTGAGGCCATTCCACCTCCGTTGCCAATCCAAACTGCCACATTTGTATATCCCAACTACGCTCAGACTGGGATAGGAGATGGGAAATGTGTTGCTTGGCTGCAGGTGTTGTGTTCTTGTTCAGTTTGGCAAGATGTGTTTGGACCTCATCCGTCAGGACCTCCAAGTCCCGATCCAGATGCCAAATGTATTTAGTTTATTCCATATTGTTTCTAATTTATTTTGACATTTGTTTGTCAACCACGAATAAAATATTTTGAGCAGACCTGTCCATATTGCAGAATATTTATACCGAATGTAGGCACTGTGCCAGTGAAAATATTTTATAATTAATGAATATTTTTAGTGAGCAAGTTGTATTTAATGTTTAGTTATAATAGAACCTCAGCATTATCCTCCAGAATAAACTTTTCATTGGCCTGCTTCAAGCGCCTATACCAGTGGCGGCCGGTCGATAGTGGGCGCTAGAGCACCGCCCTCCCTGGTTAAAAGAGAGAAGAAGAAGGCGGTTAGGTGGCCGAGCGGAGATTGCGTTCGTCACCAACCCCGGAGCTGTGAGCTGGATTCGCCTGTTCGAATCCAGCTCACAGCTCCGGGGTTGTCACCAGCTTGGCTGGCCGTCTGCACTAATACAATTGGCTGTATTAGAGGGTGGGAGAAGCTGGCGGGGTGGGTCCGGGTCGTTGTAAACAGCGACTCCTACAGTTCGGTCGGGGCGCCTGCTAAGCGCGGATAGGACTTGAGGGGGATAGTGTGATCCTCCCACACGCTACGCCCTCTCGATGAGAATCCGCGCTGCCAGGTGAAAAGAAGCGGTGATTGGCTGGACGTGTGTCGGAGGAAGCACGTGGTAGCCTCCACTCTCCCAGATGATCTGACTGTGGGGGGTAAGTGCGCAGCGACCAGGAAGGGACTGGGAATTGGCATACGACTAACATTGGGATGGGAGAAAATCGGAGGAAAATGGAGGGGGAAAAAGATCAATAAAAAAAAAAAAAAAAAGAGAGAAGAAGAAGAAAATATATATATATATATATATTTTTTTTTTAGAGCCCTAGAAATAAAATAAACATGTTTAAAATGTATAATATTTACTCATTTTAAGTATGTTTGTGTTTCCAATGCACAATATAACGTTAATATATCAAATATAAATAATAGTTTTTCATTCACAGGAAGTCACTAGTAACTACCTCTCAGGCCGGGGCGAGACATATCGCGCACAGCAGGACGTGCACTGGTTTCATCGCTGTATCCTCGCAGCCAATCAAATAGGTCAACGCACGTAACGCACTGTGCGTTGAAATATGATGTAATATGATGGAAGCCGGGCGCGTTTTCAAGCGATCTATATCATCTAAGCAAGCAGCGTCTTATGGGTGACGCATAATGGATGAATAAATGAATGGTAACTTGTTTAAAATGACAAGATATATATATGTGTTCATTATTGGATTGATCATACGTGTACTAGTGTAGTATGAATGAACTCGACTTAACGTTGGAAACGGGGTAACGTTATGTCGAGACTCGAGTCAGTATTCGCTCGGTCAGCTGTCCGCTTGACCCCCCCCCCCCCCCCCCCCGCACCCACCCAAATGTAGCTCACACCGGCCGCCACTGGCCTATACTCCTCATGGACCCAACGACACGTTATAAATTAAACGTTTATTCTGGAGCATATGAGTATGCGGTGGTACAATTGGAACGTGAGTGCAGTCAATAATGATAATAATAATAAACTGTATTTATATAGCACCTTTCATACACGGATTGCAATTCAAAGTGCATTGATGATTTCGGTCTCAATTAAATAAAAAAGGTGATATTGTCCTTCGAAATATTCTTCCACGGGCACGCCTGGCATTATGATGCCTGCGTCTGGCAACAATTACTGCTGCCATGATCACCTGTGACGCTGGCAGTGACACTGGCATGATGCCTCTTTATAGCGCTTAGGGATCTGCGCTTATTTACCACCACGTCTGTGAAGACGGTAGGTGCGTCGCGTTAACTGGTCTGTGCAATTGGCGCCGGCCTTTGTGGATACCGAGCAGATTTAAACGAGGCTCATTTACATAGAAAAGGAACATGTTCTGCCCATATTACCTCATTTAAATATGCGCCAATTGCACCGGATGCAATGCTGACGGAACGCAGTTGCCAACTCATTTCACCCGTTGCACGTCCTTTGTGGATACCAAACAGAGTTTCAGAGCGATATGCACCAGCTTTGTGTCGGAAAAAGCCGCGCAAAACCCTTGTGGATCCCGCCCTTAGTGTCCCTATCCAGATAGCGATCCCAACTCTCTGACAAGACCACCTCGTCTCACTACATGACATGGCTAGTTAGTTAGCTCTCTGCTCTGCTAGGAAACTCATGTTCTGCTCTGGGAGAGTTAAGCCTATCAAAGACCTCTGAGAGAGAAAATGGAGAAAGAGGGAGAGAGCAACAGATAGAGAGATACACACAAAGAAAGAGGGAGGGAGGAAAGAAGACAGAGAGAGGAGTACGTGAGTGTCCAAACAAAAGTAACACAATATAAATGTCATTCACGTCATTCCAAACTAGACAGACAGACAGGCAGACAAACAGACAGGCAGACGTACAGATAGATAGATTGTGACTGCAACTTGTTCATGTTTGCGGACGACTCAGCCCTGCTGGTCTCTGACAAGAACAAGTTACAGGTTGAAAAAACCCTCAGCTCGGAACTAGGCAAAATCTGCAAACTATCAAGAGGACGCGACCCCGGTCAGACGCCTCTGGTTTTAGCTCCGCAACGATGTACACACTTTTAGCTATTATGTTTGTTTTTTCTACTTTTTTATTTAAAGCAACACTGGCGGGTACGTCATACCGCCTACAACCTGGGTAGAGAGTCAGGAAACATGGAGGAGTATAAGGCTTCAGTCTATACTCTACGCAACGCTGTTAAACTTGCTAAGAGGACATATGCTGACAAACTGGAGACACAAATGGCACAAAACGACACAAGAGGATTATGGCAGGGACTGAAGACAATAACTGACTATAAAGTCAGCGCCCCCTCAATGGGGAGCGACGACGCCTCCCTCGCGGACAAGCTCAACACGTTCTACGCTCGGTTTGATGTAGACAGTGGCGCTGCTGGCTCTCCGGCTAGTGACGTCACTGGCGCGCCGGCTGTTGTGGAGGGGGGGGGGGGGGGGGTTGGGGGGGGGGGGGGGGGGACGCTCTCTCGTTGTCGGAACACAGTGTGAGAAGAGCATTTATGCAGGTGAACACCAGGAAGGCTGCTGGCCTAGATGGCATAACAGGACGCATACTCAAGTTCTGTGCCAACCAGCTGGCCCCAGTGTTCACCGCCATATTTAATCAATCCCTGGCGGAGTCAGTGGTGCCTGCCTGCTTCAAGATGTCTACCATCATCCCTGTACCGAAGAAACCCTCCCCAACATGTCCAAATGACTACAGACCGGTGGCACTCACCTCTGTGGTCATGAAATGTTTCGAGAGGCTGGTCAAGGACCACATTTGTGCCTCCCTCCCCAGTGATATGGACCCTATGCAATTTGCATACAGGACAAACAGGTCCACCGACGACGCGGTCTCCCAGGTACTGCACAGCACCCTCTCGCACCTTGACCGTCAGAAGGGGGGCTATGTGAGACTGTTGTTCATTGACTACAGCTCAGCGTTCAACACCATAGTCCCCACCAGACTGGTGGACAAGCTGATCGAGCTAGGTCTGAGCTCCGCCCTGAGCGCCTGGGTACTGGACTTTCTGAGCGAAAGACCCCAGGCGGTCAGGGTGGGGGGTCAGACCTCCAACACCATCACCCTGAGCATCGGGTCCCCCCAGGGCTGTGTTCTGAGCCCCCTGCTGTACTCACTCTACACACACGATTGTGTGGCCAAGTTCAGCTCCAACTCCATAGTGAAGTTCGCAGACGACACAGTGGTGGTGGGGCTGATCTCGGACAACGACGAGAAGGCCTACCGGGAGGAGGTTGAGGTACTGGAACGCTGGTGCCAGGACAACAGCCTGCTCCTGAACATTGGTAAAACCAAGGAGCTGATCGTGGATTATAGGAGAGGACAGCAGGAGACGCACACACCACTGATGATTAACGGGGCTACCGTGGACAGGGTGAGCAGCTTTAAGTACCTGGGGGTCCACATCTCAGAGGACCTGACATGGTCAACACACATAGACACAGTAGTAAAGAAGGCGAAACAGCGCCTCTACCACTTGAGACAGTTAAGGAAGTTCAGAGTATCGGGGAAGATACTCCAGTCCTTCTACTCAGGAGCTGTAGAGAGCATCCTGACCGGAAACATCACTGCCTGGTATGGAAACAGCACGGCACAGGACAAGAAGGCCCTACAGAGAGTGGTGCGCTCAGCCGAGCGTACCACGGGTATTGCACTACCCCCCCTGCAGGTTCTATACAACAAGAGGTGCAAATCCAGAGCCTGCAGGATAATGAAAGACCCTCACCACCCCAATAACAGCCTGTTCCAGCTGCTGAGGTCAGGCAGACGCCTGCGAACCCCAGCTACTAGGACAGAGCGGCTTAGGCTCAGCTTCTTCCCCCAGGCCATCAGAGCCCTGAACAATGAACATTGAGTGCTCAGAACATTGAACTATCCACACACAAGCACACATGAACACACACACGACACGCACGCTGTGCACGCTCACACACGAGCAGCCACTTAACACTTTAACATGAGCGGGCACACAGTCATGTCGCACACACGCACACTTATGGCCAAAAGAAAAAGGACACTTTAAATTAGAATAACAGGAACAGTGTATTGCACTACCAAAGCTAACTAGCATGTCCCATATGCTCTGTAAATAACGATGTACAGATACCGAGATGTCACTCCATGTTACCTGTTACCTGTTCACTGCACAATGTTGTTTTTTAATTTTTTTATTCTATTATATGTTGTACCACTGTATTGCACATCGTTGCGGGCGAGACCACCCGCATTTCATTGTATACCTGTATGCCGTGACAATTAAAACTCTTGACTTGACTTGACTTGACTTGATTACACATGGGCAAAACAGAGTCCATTCTCTTCGGTTCAAATAACAAACTCAGCAAGACCGACGGCTTCTCAGTTACAGTGGGTGACAATATTGTCACAAGGAAAGATGAAATTACCTACCTGGGTTCCATCCTAGAGGCGAATCTTTCCTGTGACAAAATGGCATCCAATGTAATAAAAAAAGTCAACCAACGAACTCGATTATTGTACCGGATCTCCTCTCTGGTAAACAAGAATACCCTGAAGACTCTGGCAGGAGCACTCATTCAAGGGTACTACGACTATGCTTGCACCTCATGGTACCAAAACAAACTAGTCAGACTACTGCTTGACTTGACTCCTAGAACCCACCTCACCCCTGCACACTTTGACAACCTAGGATGGCTTAGAGTAGACGACAGAGTACAGCAACTTGCAATGGGCCTGGTCTACAAGATACACTACACGACCAAGGTACCCATGTACATGTCAAAATACTTCCCAAAGGTCAGTGAATACCACGATCACAACACCAGAGGGAGCTCCACAAATCATGTTAAACCCAGATTCGGCTC
>NC_140174.1:65237951-65259408 GCF_963971535.1 Notolepis coatsorum
AGTGACTGTGGATTCACTCGGTGCATCACAGTCACGAAAGGGGCTAATGACAATGTGGAGCAATATGAAATGAAAATGGGGGACCCTGATGTAAACAAGACAAACATCTTACTCTGGTCTGCATCCCCTTAACAATTGTGTGTATTGAGCCGTACTGTATTGTACCCATTCTGCAATCTGTTAAATAACGTTTTCATTCATTCATTCATGGGACTGTTACACTAAGCTTGCACTGAATTTGTTGAGAAACCTGCTTCTGCAGCAGTCTGTGTGTGAGCAACCAGTCAGCAGCATTGTGAATTTAGAGATTCACTAAAAGACACATTGAGAGACAGGTTTGTGTGTGAATTAAGAAATGAAGGTGCACAGAAGAAACTTCTGACAGAGAGTGATTTGACACTGGAGAGAGCTGTCAATATCAGTGTAACAATGTTAATGGCATCAAAGGAAGGGCACAGAAAATTACGATAAATCTGGTTTTAAAAGAAACACTGGAAATTACAAAAAGAAGAGACATGTTCATGCTGTTGAACAAGGAGATAGAACAGCTAGAGACTCCTCAGATGAAGAGGAGAGGAATCTCCTCCTCTGGTCATTATTTGGGTAGAACACACCTATTTTGAATGCCTTCGGCAGACTTTTGTTTTTTGTTTTTGAGCCATTTTAATCTAGATTAATCTAGATTAATCCCAGGATATATATATATATATATATATATATATATATATATATATATTAGGGCTGTCAGTTTATCGCGTTAATTAGATTAATTAATTACACAGCAAATTATCGCGTTATGAAAATTAACTCAAAATTAATTACAAAAAAAATTATATATATAATATATATTTTTTTTATAATTTTTTTTGTATCTCATTCATTCCATAAGAATGTAGAATACACATTTACAGACTTTTTTTTAATATGGTCCATTTGCATGTTCTTGGTATCTGATTCTAGGGACATCTATGAATCTCAGGGAATGTATTCCCAGTGTCAGAAATACTGTGGGCTAAATCCACAAAGAATGGATTGCACGGTGCAAGGTGCACCCTTACTTACAATTCATTATGAATTGAAAATGGGGGACCCTGATGTAAACAAGACGAAAGTCTTTCTCTGGTCTGCATCCCCTTAACAATTGTGTGTACTGTATTGTACCCATTCTGCAATCTGTTAATAACATTTTCATTCAATCAATCAATCTGCGCGGTGATTGATTGAATGAAAATTTTATTTTTAGTCAATTGTAATGAACCAAATGAGAATATCAATAATTTTTTTTTATCTTTGACTGTGAATAACACCATGCTCAAATTGACCAGACCTGAAAAATCTAAGCAAATTAATAGATGGAAGATGATTAAACAGAAGGTTTTGTAGATACAGTACTGAATTCTGCCATCCGGACACATGCAATTTGAAATATGATTATATAATATAAAATATCAGGCATAAAATGGTTATGCGATTAAAATGCGATTAATTAGATTAATTAATTACAAATCCTGTAATTAATTAGATAACTTTTTTTAAGCGCCTGACAGCACTAATATATATATATATATATATATATATATATATATATATATATATATATATATATATATATATATATATATATATATATATATATATATATATATATAACTAAAAGGAGAAAACCTTCAATAAGAAAGAAGGGACCGCACACTCCTAGGACTGGTTTTTGCTTTTTATTGCACTTTTTTTTTCTTTTCTTTTTTTCCTTTTTTATTGCACACCGCGTTTCGCTTCTGCTTCCTCAGGTGCTATGCAGCAGGTGTCAATAATCATCATCATTATATACAGCATATTCCATCCCACATTGTAACACATCAAGCCCATTGGCTACTCAATTATCACATTTAATTTATCATTTTGCAGGATGTAATGCATATCACTCACATGTATAAATATGATGCATAAAGACCACATATATCCACATAAACTCATTTTGAAAATTATATATAATAACACAATATGAGAGAAGTGACAAATACCTAGGTCATTAGATATGACAAACAATTTGAAGTAGATTTAAAACCACACCCACATAGGTTACACAGAACCCCTGGGGTAGTGATTACAAAAATGGATTCAACTCAAGGGATTCATTTAGACCATGGGGTTCCACAGAATTCAGAGTAAAAATCCAATATGCTTCCCGTTGTAAGAGAAGCTTTACTATATTACCGCCCCTAGGTGGTAGGGTGACTCTTTCGATTCCAATGAACCTTAGAGAGGCTGTAGAACCATGATCTCTCTCTTTGTAGTGTCTAGCGATGGCATAATCCATATTGCTGTTCCTAATGGCTGCCTTGTGTTCTGCTATTCGCACCGTAAAAAAAAAAAAAAAAAAAAAAAAAAAATGCAATAAAAAAGCAAAAACCAGTCCTAGGAGTGTGCTTCTTTCTTTTTTAAGGTTTTCTCCTTTTAGTTATATATCTCTCTTGCGCTGACCTGCACCTCCAGTCGGGGTCCAACTAGATGTGCATGAGTCTTATTTAGTCTATATATATATATATATATATATATATATATATATATATATATATATATATATATATATATATATATATATATATATATATATATATATATATATATATATATATATATATATATATATATATACAGATGGACAGATAGATACTGTAGATCTGTTCTCTATTTACATAAACACTTCAAGTCAGCATTTCTTAAAACTATGGGTCCGGACCTCATATGAGTCATAATAAGCCTGTTTCTGGCAGGTCACCCAGCATGGCACGAGTACCAGTATGTTCAAGTGAGTCTGGGTGATTTAGGGTGAGAGACTAAATTCACTCAGTCCGGGCCCGTGGCTGAAGAGGTTTTTAGTGCGGACGTCTTAAGTAGATGTTTCAGGTCAGATTTGATTTGAAAAGGCTTAATGCTCAGGGGTCTCATCATGCAGCCAACCCAACGGTACCATTACGCCTTGTCACCTCAAATTCACACTCTTAAAAGATTATGAAGAGTTATGACTTTTCCCCAACATCAAAGTTCATGTCGTCACTGTATTCTAAAGAGTCAGTGTCTCCAATATACAAATTGAATTTAAAGGAACATTATGGGAAATGCGCTTACCCTCAGACAAGAAGATAGATAGCAATTTCCTCTCTGTGCCGTTCAGTAGATAGATATCTGGCTGCAAGGTAGCCTAGCTTATCACAAATTAATAGAAGCGGATACGGACCAGCTGGCCTAGCTGTTGGTGAAAAACACCTCTCCTTGAGTTTTAAGATAAGCTAGTGGTCCGTAGACGGAAGACAGTAAGCGCATGTTTGGCGTGTTCCTTTAAGCATTTTTTCTTATCTTATGATTGCTGTGTTTTGAACAGAAACCCTAACAGATCAGTTACTCTCAGTTTCTGAAAACTACAATTCCATTACAGTAGCCTCACTTCCAAGTTGTTCAATTTTGTTTTTGCATGAAGACTTTATGTCCTATAGTGGCAGCCAATGATGTGTCATTGCGCCCTGTCGCGTTAGATAAATGCCTCTTACTCAGCTCGGATCACAACGAGTTATGGAACAAAGGTCAGTTTCAAAACAAAACATTTACGTGAGCGCTTGAGCATGAAAATCAGAAGGTAACCAACCATTTATTTTCTGTTCATGTTACTTTTTCTGGGTTCATTGCAGTTCAAGTCTGTCTCTTTCAGTAGATGCTCTCGCCAAAATCTATTTTTTTTTATAAACAAACAAACAAGTGTTCTCATTGAGTCAGTGTTCAGGCAAACAGAGTACATTATACACAGTGTACATTATACAGCAATACATTATACACAGAGTACATTATACACAGTGTACATTATACAGCAAGTACATTATACACAGAGTACATTATACACAGAGTACGTTATACAGCAAGTACATTATACACAGAGTACATTATACACAGAGTACATTATACAGCAAGTACATTATACATAGAGTACATTATACAGCACGTACATTAAACATAGAGTACATTATACAGCAAGTATATTATACACAGAGTACATTATACAGAGAGTACATTATACACAGAGTACATTATACATAGAGTACATTATACAGCAAGTATATTATACACAGAGTACATTATACAGAGAGTACATTATACACAGAGTACATTATACACAGAGTACATTATACAGCGAGTACACCATGCACAGAGTACATTATATACATAGTACATTATACAGCGAGTACATTATACACAGATAACACTATACACAAGTACACTATACATATACACAGAGTACATTATATACAGAGTACATTATACACAGATTACATTATACACAGAGTACATTATACACAGACTACATTATACAGCAAGTACATTATACACAAAATACATTATACATAGAGTACATTATACAGCACGTACATTATACATATAGTACATTATACAGCAAGTATATTATACACAGAGTACATTATACACAGAGTACATTATACAGTGAGTACATTATACACAGACAACACTATATACAAGTACACTATACATATACACAGAGTACATTATATACCGAGTACATTATACACCAAGTACATTATACACAGAGCACATTATACACAGAGTACATTATTCACCGAGCACATTATACACAGAGTGCATTATACACGAGAACATTATAGCCCACTGGTTGTTATATTTTTTATTTAAACCCAATGCTAATAGGAAACCTGCTAACGTTAATTAAGGCAATCTGTAAACATTGTAGTCTGCAATCTGGCAGCATCTGGAGGCAACGCCTCTAATCTACACATGCACACCTTCAAGCGCACCACAGAAGCAAGACTGCCAAAGTGTGGCCCGCAGCAGCACAAGCTCGACTGGAGAGGAGAAACACACAGCCATCCATAATAACTGATGTGTTTGCGTGATGCACTAAATATAAGAGGTTCAAAGTAAGGGGAAGATCTAAAGATCTAAGGCTGCAGCTACACTGATCCATCAATGAACAGAGAGAACATTTACTGAAAGTATTACTGTTGATTTATTTTTCAATTAGAACCTGACTCTGTATACACTCCTCATTGAAAATGAATTAAAATAGACACAGAAAGACAGACACAGCAGCAGATCAATGTAGATCACCTGCTGTACAGGTGATGTACCATTAAAGATCAAAGTAAGCAGTCTACATATATTTTGCGTCATCTTGTAAAATGTCTGGTGTCACTGGTGTTGTCGTGAGTTTATTTACGTGAGGAACATGTCCTCACTGTGGTGTCCCTAGGTGACGTTTGACTCAAATACAGGGAAAATTACCTAGTTTAAAGTAGTAGGGTAGTAGCAGTCAGGGATTAGGGGTTCCATTCCCTGTAGCTCAATGGGTAGAGCATGGTACAAACACTGACAGGGTTAGGGGTTCCATTCCTTGTGTAGCTCAGTGGGTAGAGCATGGCACTAACACTGCCAGAGTTAGGGGTTCCATTCCCTGTAGCTCAATGGGTAGAGCATGGCCCTAACACTGCAAGGGCGCAACATTGATTTATACCAGGGCGCGGAATAAGGCTTACGATTTAGAAACGTGGTTGCTTGATACCACAGTATACCTGATTTATCCCTAGTCTGAATGTACAGCACTACTCCACTTCATGTGAGTACCTACAACCAGTGTTAATTTTGGCAGCTATTTTCATTTTAGTTTTAGTCTTAGTCATGTGTCAAGTGCTCGTTTTTCGTTTTCATCATATTTAGTCATCTTCATTTATTTTCCGTTTAGTCAGTTTTAGTCAACTAAATGTCTGAACATTTTAGTCTTAGTCAGTTTTTGTCTCAATTTTGTCTTTTTTGTTTTAGTCTAGATTTAGTCAACGAAAACGGATGACATTTTTGTCTATTTTTAGTTAATGTACTAAAAAAAAGATTATATTATATAAATTATAAAACCTTTTTTTTCTTTTCTTTTTTACAGCTACTGTTTTATATATACTGTTTTTTAGTAATAACTAGAAAGTAATGGTATTTATTCAATAACAGGTGATTGTATAGATTAGTATTAGTATCATTAAATGACAACTATGCTCAACTATGCTTCATCCACGGAAAGGTTGTTGGCACATTGGTTCCACGCAGACATTATACGTTGTTGCACTTGCTTCCAGACGGCTTCGTTTAGGTTAGCTAGTAGCAGAGGCTCTGTTGTGATTTTTAATGCACAATAAATATTCAACATTCTCTTTTGAGACTAGGTTAGCTAGGTTAGCCACTAGTTAACGCGAGCTAGATAGAAATACAAACAAGTTCAAGTTTCAAGTTTCTTTAATAGTTGTCATACAGAGGTACAGAATACTTTTGTACAAAATGCTTCTTACTGTTGCGCTCCAGAGACTGTGCATGACAAGATAAGTATGAAATAAAAACATAGTAAAGATTAGAAGTAAAAAAAGAGGTCACAGTGTTCAGTTTAGACATATGTACAATGTTCGTAGACGTAGTTACCATACAATATACAATACTGTGCAGTGTACTAATATACAATACTATATAGTGCAAGGCATAAATGGACGAGGTGCAGTTTAGGTACAATTCACAGTAGGTGTACGAGTTGTAGTGCAAATCCTTTATCAATAAATATAAAGTGTAAGTGTGTTTGTGTGATCTAAAGTGTGGAGAGTGGGTGCTGCAGTGTGTTGTTTGTTTGAGTGAGTGTGTGCGTGTGGGTGTGTGTGCTGTGTGCATTTGATGGTTGTTGCATAGTGATTATTGTTCGTTTAGCGATTATTGTTCGTTGTTCGTTTAGCAGCCTGATGGCCTGGGGATAGAAGCTCCTTCTGAGTCTTTCTGTGCTCGCCTTAAGACTTCGGTATCGCTTGCCTGACGGCAGCAGTTCAAAGAGGCAGTTGTTCGGGTGGCTCGAGTCCTTAATAATTCTCTTAGCCTTCCCCTTGCACCGCTTGTTGTAAATGTTCTGGAGGGTGGGAAGCCCCCCTTCAATTGTGCGTTCGGCTGAACGTGTCACTCTTTGTAGTCTGCTACGGTCTTGTGCAGTGCTATTCCCAAACCAGGAGGTGATGTTGCCGGTCAGGATGCTCTCTATTGTACATGAGTAGAAGTTCCTAAGGATCTTCTGACTGACTTGGAACTTCCTTAGGCGCCTGAGGAAGTAGAGGCGTTGTCGTGCCTTCTTCACAACACTGTCAATGTGTGTGGTCCATGTCAAGTCCTCGGATATGTGGGCTCCGAGGTACTTGAAACTGTTCACTCTCTCAACCGGTGCCCCGTCGATGCTGAGGGGGCTGTAGTCCTTGACCCCTGACCTCCTGAAGTCCACAATCATCTCTTTTGTTTTGCTGACGTTCAGGGAGAGGCAGTTCTCCTGGCACCACTGTGACAGGTTCTCTACCTCTTCCAGGTAGGCCCTTTCGTCGTTGGCAGAGATCAGGCCCACCACTACTGTGTCATCAGCAAATTTGATGATGGTGTTGTTGTTCCGCTGTGCTACGCAGTCATGTGTGTACAGGGAGTAGAGGGGGGGGCTCAGAACACAGCCCTGGGGGGCCCCTATGTTGAGCGTGATGGATGAGGAGGTGCAGTTGCCGGCTCTTACCACCTGGGGTCTGCCCGTCAGGAAGTCCAAGACCCACTGGCACAGGTCATAGTTCAAGCCCAGGTCCCTGAGCTTGGCTATGAGTTTGGAGGGGACTATGGTATTGAATGCTGAGCTGTAGTCGATGAACAGCATTCTCACATAGTTCCCCTGCCTCTTGTCCAGATGTGATGCTGCTGTGTGCAGCACATGGGCTATGGCGTCCTCCGTGGACCTGTTGGGGCGATATGCAAATTGCAGAGGGTCCAGGTTGATGGGGAGGGAGGAACAGATGTAGCCCTTCACTAGCTTCTCAAAGCACTTCATGGCTATGGAGGTGAGGGCTACAGGGCGGTAGTCGTTGAGGCA
The DNA here is from genome assembly GCF_963971535.1 of Notolepis coatsorum. Taxonomy (NCBI): domain Eukaryota; kingdom Metazoa; phylum Chordata; class Actinopteri; order Aulopiformes; family Paralepididae; genus Notolepis; species Notolepis coatsorum. The sequence goes on from NC_140174.1 coordinate 65,245,891, forward strand.
AGCGGGCGTAGATTTTTTGGGTACAGGGATTATGGTGGACTTCTTCAGACAGGTGGGGATGACAGCCTGTTCCAAGGACAGGTTGAAGATGTCAGTGAATACCGGGGCCAGTTGGTCGGCACAGACTTTTAGGACGCGGCCGGGGATGCCGTCCGGTCCTGCTGCCTTCCTGATATCCACTTTTTTAAAGATCCGTCTCACCTCATGCTCTATTACCCTGAACACTGAGTCTCCATCAGCAGACCCCCCCCCCCCATTGCCGTGGTTTGTAGGCTGGTGTTGTTATTCACAGCCTCAAACCTTGCATAGAAGGAGTTGAGATCATTTGCTGCAATGTAACGTTACTGGTGAAAAAGTGATTTACCTTGGAATACTCCTTTGCCAACTTGCTGTACTTTACAGGTCTGCAGCTGGATTATGAATAGTCCCAACTTTGGCCAAGGTAACGTTAAGCTAAAACTAGCTTTTCATATAGCTCTTCAGCTAATGCTAATAACAGAGCTCCCCATCACACTGCTCCGTCGGGACGATGGCATTAAGAAAAGTTATAATTATTTTGTCTCGTCTTGTTTCAGTCAACAATATCAACATACATAAAGAGAAATTTCGACCTGGTTTTTGTAAATTACATTTTTGTGTCCTCAGTTGTGGTCAACGATATTTAATAAACTATTTAGTCTCGTTAGCGTCACATGGTCTTCAATAACGTGACGTCACGTCTCGTTGTCGTCATGAAAGAAACCTCCGTTGACGAACATCTTTCGTCATCATTTTTGTTGACAAAATTAACACTGCCTACAACTGCATGTCACCACTTAGTCTAGTGTTAGTGTGTCGAGGTAAATGCCATAGTCGGAAAAGGTATATATAGCTGCTGTTGTCACCTGCATAGCTGTATGTTATACAGTATGAATCAAACCCCTAACTCTGGCAGTGTTAGTGCCATGCTCAACCCATTGAGATACACATAGAATGGAACCCCTAACCCTTGCAGTGTTAGTGCCTAGCCCTACCGTCACACAACACCTACATCTGGTTCCTTCCAATACCAATAATGTGTCTGTCTTGATAAGAGCTTCCTGCGAATATATATTTTTTACTGAGCCAGCAAGAAAACCTCCATTTTATCTAAGTTATTTACCACGTTTTGTGGTCTGAGAAGCCCAAACACCAAGTCTGCAACCACTCAGCAGAAATGACAGTAAGTACATATATTGTGTGTGTGTGTGTGCCTTTGTATGTGTGTGTGTGTGTGTGTGTGTGTGTGTGTGTGTGTGTGTGTGTGTGTGTGTGTGTGTGTGTGTGTGTGTGTGTGTGTGTGTGTGCGTGCGTGCGTGCGTGCATGCACGCATACAGTATCTTAAGTTCCGAAAGTTGGAGCAGGCTCTAGCCCTACGCTGAAATCTACTTTGAATGCACTGCTTTAAATAGTAAATGGACTGCACTTATATACATACTGCTTTTAACGAAAGTGGTTATGAATTTGTGCCTCGCATTCAACCATTCCCTCACACACACACTGATGGCGGAGGCAAACAGGCAAGGTGCCAACCTGCTCGTCGGGTTATTTCAGTGTCTTGCTGCTCTTACTGCCAGGAGGAGCCGGGGTAAAGGGTTTGAACCGGGAACCTTCAGATTACCAGATGGCTAGTACACAGTACATTTTGCAGAGTAAATTTTACTCAAACTGAGTACATTTTACTCAAACTGAGAACAACTTTACTCAAACTGAGTAAAACTTTACTCAGTTTGAGTAAAATGTAGGCTACTCAGTTTGAGTAAAATTTACTCTGCGAAATGTACTGTGTACTAGTCTGTATCACAGAACTGAGACTGTGGCTGTAAACATGCCATTGGTCGACTATTTTGGTTGGAATTATCCTCCCTTTCTGTTATCTGCGATACTATTTTGCAAGGGCACCGTCACTGCATCCTGGGCATAGTCATGATGGTGACCGGTTTAACCTCTTAAGCCCTAGCCATATTTTCAGAAGATTCGCCTAAATGTACATAGTATACCGAAGTAAATGGAAGATTGCTCCACTTCACTCCAGCCATTTGCATGTTCTTGGTACCTAGGGACCTCAGGGAATGTATACCCAGTGTCAGAAATATTGTGTTTGTTACTATGCTTGAGTACATTTTAATGAACCAAATGAGAATATCAATTATTCTTCTTCTTTTTTGTTTTATCTTTGACGGTGAAACCAATGCTAACATTGACCAAAAGTGAAAAGCCACTGAGCTCACTCAGCACCTTCTTGAGATCAAGTGTAAATGAACAAAGGCCAGATTACGGGTTTTTTTGTAGATACAGTACTGCATTTTTTCATCTGGACACATGCAATTTGAAATATAAATAGAGAATATAGAATATCAGGCCTATAAATGACCTTATTATGGCCAAGTCATACATCTATGGATCGGCCCAAATCTCCTCTTGGCAGAGTTACATCTGGATTTAGTACCACCAGGCACCTGTTATAGGGCAGCAAAGACTGTGAATGAAATCTACTCTAAGTACAGTTACCTTTGTATAATGTCCATAGCTCCGCCATTTTTTACCGGATTACGATGCATTTTTTTCCTAGACATTCACAGAAAGGTAAAGGAACAATATATGTTGTATTTTATGGCAATAACGTTGAGGTTTGTTCTACCTATGCGATATAAACACGATTTCACGTCAATATCTGTAAAAGAAAAATGGTTGGACTAGGTTTGTATGTGGTTTGTGTGAGCTGGGTAGTGTAGTTTTATGAAATGTAGATGTCCATTGAAAGCCCTGGGTATCCTCTTTCTTAGGACTACAACAATTTAATGACGGCTTCCTGTCCTCTGGTATAATTTGTCCGTGTTCCGGTGCAATGTGCAGAGATTTTTACAAGTTCATATTTAGCTAATAACACTTAAGATCATTGGTAAACAAATGTAGTGCTTAAAGTATACACATTGATTGCTGTTTTGATAGTTGGCTACATTTGGAAAAGAAACGCAACATCACTTAATACGGACTGTATTCATCTATTTGTGACGTGAAATAAATCTCGGCCCGGTACCGGGTTATAGAAGAGTGTTTTTTCCCCCTATACCAGAATGATAATAAGTTCAGCCAGACCTCTCTCTGGCACTGGCACAGCGCTAACATCATTGGCTACATTGACTCTCGAAAGTGAGCTAAATTTTAGCGAGTCTAAAAACAGTCTAAAAACCTTCTGGAACTCATTGTGTTTGCCTGTGTGGCAAACCCCACGCACCTGGCAGCCCAAGCAGGAAAAAACAAACTAAGAGTTCCTGACAAATCCAATTTGACCTACAGGTCTGATCTCAATGGGAACTAGCAAGGTTTCTCACTGACTCAGCGCATGGAGGTTTTTTCGAACTAATTTGGTCAGTCGAGGTCTGAGACCCCATGTTATCAACTGGTGAGATGACACAGCACATTGTTAAATACCTTTTGTAACCCGGGGAAGGTTGACCAGGCACACACCCTGCTTCATACTCTATTACACACACTGATGTAGTGGGGAAAACTAGAAGAATGCACTCGAGTGGAGCGCAGAGCTCTACCAAGACCTAAATAATCTCAACTTCTTTCACATGCAACATTTTACTGGGTATATGACAGAAACAAGAGTTGCTGATATTGCAAATTTGAATGGATCCAGGCTATATCCATATGCTGATGCTAGAGGAAAGGTCACAGTGGCATCACCTCTTGGGGTCATGAATATTCACAGTCAATGGGTTGGGAGATGTGCACACTTAAAAATGGGATGTTTCCCCCGAGGAAAGGTGATAGGGTCACGAAAATCAATAGATTTCTTCATATTAGGGTCATGCATGTGCACAGCAAAATGTCCTTAATGTCCACTGAAGTGCCCTTGAGCAAGGCACTTAATCCCCAACAGCTCCAATGGAGTTGCTCAGTGGCCAACAGTAGAGGACTGTGGTTGTACTGGGAAGCCCCCAGGTGTGAATATGTGTAACTGCATTGCAGTGGGTTACTGAAAAGGAGCATCTGTGCTCAGCAACATTTTATTTTGTTTTATTTTCTCAAAAACAGCTCAATGAAATTATGTAAATTACATAGAGATAAGCATTGCAATAGGGATGACTATTTTTATAATTTCATTGAGCTGTAATTAACAAAACACAAGGATTCAGTCTCGTCTGATGACATCATGGGAGGAGATATTCCATCTCATACATTTTCAATAACTGTCAAACTAAATAAATGTCTGCAAAACAGTTTGGAGCCTTGGGATATGATGTGAGATTATGTGCAAAATAAATCAGCGTTACATAAGTGCCACTTTAAGTATGAACAACAAACCACTACCCAGGTTACCTTTCTTGGACATGTAAAACTACTTTTTCTTTTGGCAATATCAGATAAGAAGACTCATTAATTACATGTTGTCTACTGCAGTCTCATAGAATTATTATATCTATAGTATTATTCAAAGACTACTATAATACCTAATTAGAATTACCTAAGTAATTAGAATAATAGAAGCCTACGTTGTATTGACACTATGCTAATACGTCATGTTCTACAGTAGGAACTTACTACTATAATACCTAATAAAACAAGTCATTAGAATAATAGAAGCCTACTTTGCTGGAACGATTCATTTTGCACGTATACAGTGTGTGTGTGTGTGTGTGTGTGTGTGTGTGTGTGTGTGTGTGTGTGTGTGTGTGTGTGTGTGTGTGTGTGTGTGTGTGTGTGTGTGTGTGTGCACTGAGGCTGCCTCACTAAGCCGTTTCTCCACACATTTATTTCGTTTAGCAATAGAAATACATCAAACCAACAATAAATAATATCATAGAGAAGAAGACAGTATATGGCATATGAATACAGTATATTCCACTATACAGTAGCTATATCCGCGGCGATCGGTTTAGTTCTTATTTATTTAGTTTGCAGTGTGTGTGTGTAATGCTCACAATGCCTCATTGAGTCAGGACTATAAATGCAAAACTTAATTATTAATGATACAAATATTGTTGTATTAATTATCATTATAATTATTTAATTCCACGGATGTCTGTAGTATCGACAATCCCCAATGAGAAAGCTGTTGGAAACACGGGCGCACACCAGTCTGTTCGACTTACGACTGCCTTTTCGAGTTTGTAAATCCTACATAAATCCTACAAAGAATTTACAATACGAAGCCTTTCGAGAATGCCAAATAAGTACGTAAATCAAGTTATGAAGGAATTCCTTGTTAACTTTTACGTATGTTCATTCGAGAATGAAGGTCATTGTGTTTGCTTGTCTGTTTCTGTTTGTTTGTGTGTGTGTGTGCGTGTGTGTGTGCGTGTGCGTGTGCGTGTGCGTGTGCGTGTTCGTGTGTGTGTGTGTGTGTGTGTGTGTGTGTGTGTGTGTGTGTGTGTGTATGTGTGTGTGTGTGTGTGTGTGTGTGTGTGTGTGTGTGTGTGTGTGTGTGTGTGTGTGTGTGTGTGTGTGTGTGTGTGTGTGTGTGTGGACATAGTCCTAGTGGGATAGACAAGATGTTTGGGACCAATTCAACATCTGCTGGCATACGTTTTCTTTTTTTTAGCCTAGGGATTAAGGATACATGAAGTATTAACACTTTCAGTGCCACTCACGAGTTTTCTCGGATTTATTAATATCTCGTTGAAAGCCACTCACGAGATTTCTTGGATTTTTTTTTTTTTTTTTGCGATCTGAAATCATATTGCATCACCCTAGTCTACCCGAGCGCCGCCGGCGATCAGATGTGGAAAAAAGCGCCCCCTATCGTCTCCCAGATGACATAAGAGATTTTGGAATGGACTCAATGAAAATGGATGGGGAAAAAAATCCTGTACACATTTTCCAGTCCACTGATGCAGCCGGGGTTATCAGAGTTCATTCTGGAGCCTCTGAGCCCCGTGGAATCATGTGTTCTACTGTATCACGTTGGATCTATACACTTATCGATTTTTTCGAATGGTGATCAGGAATTGGAATATACCAGTTGGATACCATCTGATGTCAGGTAAGGAATCTATGTTATCAGTGTTAGGATAATCAGACTCATTTTGATGAAGATATAAGCTGTTTTGTGAAATGGGCTATATCGGTTTCACTGTAAGAATCCAAGAGGAAATGAACATGGCGATTATCCGTGCGCGGCTCGAATGTGTGAGGATTCGCCTGTCCCTGGACCTTTTTCCTGTGTTTTCCCTGTCTACTCTCCTCATCAGCCCCCACCCTTGCGATGATTTACTCTCCTCTACTCTTCACCAGCCCCCACCCTTGGACATCCTTGATCCTCTACCTTCACGCACCTGTTGGGAGTTTGCAATCACCTCGGGAGAGTACATAGGTTGCAGACTCCCCTCCAGTCCTTGTCGGGTCGTTCTGGATTCTGTGTTCTGGATTCTGTGTTCTGGACTCTGTATCTGTATCTGTGTCCAGTGTTCATGGAGTTCTGGACGTTACCATTCTGTACGTCACCATCACCTGCTGCGTCTCCGGCGTGAGACGACGGCCCAGCCATCACCACCTGTCGCCGTTTGCCTGGAGTGGGACACCGTCTTCGCTCTCTAATTCTCTACGGGAGGTTTTCCAGTGTTCCCACTCCAGACGTCAAGGCGGCACGCCATCGCTCCCGATTCCACGGGAGGAAGGCGTCTCTTCGTGATCCTCGTTCCTGGGGTGAGGCTCGTCGTCGCTCCCTAGTATTCCACGGGAGGACAGCGTGTTCCCATCCCGGTCCCCTGGGACCCCCTTTGTTCTGCGCTGCCCGTCTGCAGCATCCGAAGAGGAGGAGGAGGATCCCCGTGCCAGGCCTCCGCCGTCGGGCCCCTGTCCCCGTGCCAGGCCTCCGCCGTCGGGCCCCTGGTCCCCGTGCCAGGCCTCCGCCGTCGGGCCCCTGTTCCCGTGCCAGGCCTCCGCCGTCGGGCCCCTGTCCCCGTGCCAGGCCTCCGCCGTCGGAACCCTGTCCTCATCCCTGTAAGCAGCTCTGGCCCTCGCCCTGTCCAAGGCCTTAACCCTGTTCTCTGTCCCTGTCTCCAGCCCGCTTCTCCGGGCCTCTGTCCCTGTCCCCCTCTCCAGTGCCCCTGGTCCTGGCCCTGACACTTAGCCCTGGTCCTTAGCCCTGGCCCTTAGCCTTAGTCCCTTAGCCTGTTCGCCTCTTAAAGGCACAGTGCCGCTTTTCCATATTTCCTTGACTCTAGTGTTTTTGTGTTTTCCCTTAAAGGGACTGTGCCGCTTTTTGTTATGTAAGAAATAAATGCCCTGTTTTGGCTTACTCTCATACCTGTCTTGTGTTGTGCGATTGGGGTCGGTTACAAACCATAACAGTACGACCCGACCCGTCGACGACCCCAGCCCAGCACAGACAGTGTATGTGAGTTAGCCCTTTTTAGTTCCCCTGTTAGCTCCCCTGGTAGCCTCGTTAGTCTCCCCTGTTAGCTCCCCTGGTAGCCTCGTTAGTCTCCCCTGTTAGCTCCCCTGTTAGCCTCGTTAGCTCCCCTGTTCCCCACAGCTAGGACTGTCCTTTCAGCTAGCTTGTTCTCCTTTGCTAGTCCAGCACTGTCTGCTAGCCTAGCTCCGGCAGCTAGCGCAGCCTCTATGCTAATGTAGCAGTACAGCTAGCATAGGCCCTGTAGCTAGCAATGCTCTGGCAGCTACCCAGTCCCTCTGCTAGCCCCACTTTAGGTGTAGCTTCCCCTGCTAGCATGGCCCAGTTTTTTTTTTTTGTTTGTTGCTTTGTCATGTCCCCTGCCTTGCTGTCTGATTTTTTCGGTCGCCCGGTGGCTCCCGTGGGGGGGGAGGTACTGTGAGGATTCGCCTGTTCCCTGAGCTTTTCCCTGTCTACTCTCCTTCACCAGCCCCCACCCTTGCGAGATTTTTCCCTGTCTACTCTTCACCAGCCCCCACCCTTGTGAGAACTTTTGCCTGCCTCCTACTCTTCACCAGCCCCCACCCTTGGACATTCTGTTCCTCTACCCTCACGCACCTGTTGGGAGTTTGCAATCTGCTGGAGAGTACTTAGGTTGCAGACTCCCCTCCAGTCCTTGTCGGGTCGTTCTGTGTTCTGGACTCTGTATCTGTGTCTGTGTTCATGGAGTGTTGTGCGATTGGGGTCGGTTACAAACCATAACACAATCGTCCGTGTTATCTGGATTTGGAGAGTATTCCTTCCTTAAAAGGACAACAAAAAACGTTTCTGAAAGCTTATATTGTCAGAGAATAGGCTACAGCAGGGGTGGCCAACCTTTTTTGAACCAAGATCTACTTTTTTATTTACCACCTAGCCCGAGAGCTACCAGCCAAAATTGTATATTGTAAGCCGTCATTTGAGGCTTTATAAAAGCAGCATAATGAACACAAATCTGTCAGTGCCGAGTCCGACCTCATCTTAAATAACAAACAACATTGCTTGTTGTAGTTAACAAGGAGAGGAAGAGTTGATTTAGCAAAAATAATCAAATCAATAATCAAATTTTATTAATCAAGATCTACTTGAAATCAGCCCGCGATCTACCTGTCGATCGCGATCGACTGGTTGGGCACCACTGGGCTACAGTGTCGGAGAATTAGGCTACGCTACGGTATGCTCCAAATGGCATTGAGTTTCTCTCGTTCGATATCACGGATAGGCTAGGGGACACAAATTCGGCCTGAGATGTTCAGAGTCACTCCGGCCCGCGCGCACACACGCACACACACTATTGTCACCTATGTGTGTCGTTGCGCTCTGGGTACTGTATCTGTAGTAGAGCGCTGTGTAGGCTGGACGGACTGTTTCTGTGCAAGCAAGCATGCATACTATGGAATTTAATCCTGCCGGTGCCACTGTCGGCCCACACACCGGCCCACACACCGGCCAACATACTGGCCCACATACCGGCCCACATTAGTGGCCCACACACCGACTCACACACTGGCCCACACACCGGCCCACACACCGGCCCACATACCGGCCCACATACCGGCCTACATTAGTGGCCCACACACCAGCCCACACACCGGCCCACACACCGGCCCACATTAGTGGCCCACACACCGACTCACACACTGGCCCACACACTGGCCCACACACCGGCCCACACACCAGCCAACACACTGGCCCACACACCGACTCACACGCTGACCCACACACTGGCCCACACACCGGCCCACACACCGGCCCACACACCGGCCCACATACCGGCCCACATTATAGTGGCCCACACCGACTCACACACCGGCCCACACACCGGCCCACACACCAGCCCACACACTGGCCCACACACCGGCCCACATACTGGCCGACATACCAGCCCACATTAGTGGCCCACACACCGACTCACACACTGGCCCACACACTGGCCCACACACCGGCCCACATACCGGCCCACATTAGTGACCCACACACCAGCCCACACACCGACCCACACACCGGCCCACACACCGACTCACACACTGGCCCACACACTGGCCCACACACCGGCCCACATACCGGCCCACATTAGTGGCCCACACACCGACTCACACTGGCCCACACCGGCCCGCCGTACAGACCATGTAGCCTGGGAGATGACTGAAATCACTGCAAGAGCTAGTAGGCTATTTTTAAGAATCTTTCTGTGGCAATTTTCATTTTTACATCTAACTTTTTCAGCCCTACGCTACCAAAGTGGGCAGTCGAACCCCCCCATAAAAAAAGAAAATTACCAGCCCACTTTACTTCCGGCCCATCGGGATTCGTCCCGAACGTCCCGATGGCCAGTCCGGGCCTGCCTGTCTGTGTCGTGCAATTGGGGTCGCATTACAAACCTTAACAGAAACATTTACTCGCTACTTCTCAATAAACAATGGCTCGACAATTGGGATATGAGAGCTATAGTCAGAAATATGTCACTAGAAACTAAATCTGAATTGAATAGTTTTGTTCATGTTCAAACTGCATATTGTAATACAGCCATACAGCAATGCCAGCTAGCTAACTGTAGCAAATGCTTTCTTATTTACAATATTAGGTAGCTATGTTAAAACATAATTTTTTAACACGTTGGGTGCCATTCACGTAATATTAAGTGTTTGCTCGCCAGCGGTTGGGTGCCAGACACGTAATATTACGTTTTTGGTTAGTTTTTCTTTTTTTTCCGAACCTCTTAGCATGCAACGTCCCACATATGGGACGTTTTTCTGACTTTCTGCAACCGGCACTTTGGCGAACCCTAGTGGCTCGGTGTGCATATTTTGTAATACAATATATATATAGAGAATTGAAGGCTTATTTGTTGCCTGTCGATAGCGACAAGATCCGACAAAATCCATTCAGCGGTTCTCGAGTTACATGCCTGTATTTGAGGCTTGTGCAAAGTGCACAGTATTGCGCAAAATACCATTCCTGACTTTTGGCGCAGTAGTTCCGTCAATCTAGATCCAATCTTGAGAATGATTGTGGATCGTTGTAGCCAATGAGTGTGGCTTACCAATGAAACACCGCGTGGGGATGTATGAATCAGGGATCTAGGTGACAAACTAAATTCTGTAACAGGAAGAGAAAAACAGCCATGTGAATTGAAGTCTATGAGAAAACACAGTTGACCAGAATCACTCCTAATCACTCATTTCTGAATGGACCTTTATGAAATTTGGATATGTACTACATAAGGCTTCAGGCTATGGCTCCGTCTGGATATGTAAGCCATACCACCTTCTGGGAAAATACTACATCTGGACTACTAACTACTAAAAACTTGAGTAAGACGTTTTTCTACAACTCAAGTTCAGACCTATGTTACTCTATTACATTAGCACTAAAAGTGAATTTGTTTTCTGGAATCAGAAACCTCAGAATATCCTCTTTCAAAAGAGACCAGGCTCATGCATGTACTATAAGTATAAAGTATGTTTGTTTGGTTTGCAAAAAAAGTATGCAGTCCTCATGTTCACTTTCAAAAATTGCCACTTTTCTGCCGGCTTGATAAGCGGTATCCTATTCAATGCCAGGGACCCGTATGTTGCTGTTAGAAGGCCTACTGCGATGCCAAGGGTGCAGTACCGGCCATATTATCCCAGGTGGCGGTATCAAGCTGCAGTAAACCCTGTTCCAGACCCTGTGTTACACTGAAAGTTCTCCGGGCGCAGATTTTCAGTAGACGGCAAGGCTAGAGGTTCAATCGGTCGCATCCAAATGTCTACGGGACATCCGATGCATATGCTGTGGTGGGTGTCGTGGGCCAAATGGACATTGGATGGAGCAGATATCGATCAAACAATTGGAATATTATTTTTGGAATACTCCCGATCAAAGGTAAGGATCATCTGACGTACATTCTGGCTTGATTGTGCAAGGTTTTCATACCGATCCAGCTGATCAGCGTTTTTAGCGCTCAATACTAATGCCGTTACTGGTAATCAATCATCAGAAACGACCCCCCCACCCCCCCCCTTTCATGCATTCATGATGAAACATAATACCTACTTTATATATTTGATTCAGGAATACTAGCGTGTATAGGCAAGAAACGCCAACGCAAATAGTAGAATTGACCTATATGGATATTACGCAGCCTTTCAGGAATTACCCCATACCGCTGTAAAACCATACTTATATTCACCACGGTATAACACAGGAATGTATGCATGGAAAAAGTATCTATTTCTTGCATCTTGACCGGAAGAAACACAGTGTCAAATGACTATAGTATTGTATCCATGGCTATAATATATAATATAGATATAGCTCTACAAACAAGGTCACACAGCCGTATCTTTTTACGCTTGGCCCAGCTACAGCGGTCCGCGTCTAATGGCTGGCATCCAACGTGTTAATAAAAATGGTTTCAGTGTTATCAAAACATTGGTTCTCGAAGGAGCCCTTTCTCTTGGATTGAATCAGATCTTTTCTATTCTACCTAGTCAGATAACCGCCTCTGAGTTGAAACATAATTTTAATAACTCTATCTAGCAGAGGTGGGGCATGGAAATAGGCGGGGGTGTCAGAAGCAGATGTTTGGGATGTCAGGGGTCAGTATTGAGAAAGGGAAGGGGACCCAGACTGTCCTGCTGAGCTCTCGGGTTGGGGGTTGAAGATTACAATATTTTAAAGACATAATAATTTTTTTTATCAAGCTTCCTTGACAATGTAACTCAAATCTAATAACATGTTTTCTGAATGCAATCCGGGTTGATTAATACATTTTTCGTAATCTGATTACATAATACTGATTACTTTTAAAAAGTCACATGCTGCTGTATACACTCTCTTCATTGGGAGTACCTGAAAAAAATATGCTGGCGCTCAGAAAATATATGCTATATGGACACAAGCCCTTATGGTATGATTATTTTTTTTATCCACTTTTTCTATTTTTCTCCCATCCCAGTTACCCGCTGTGCCAATTCTCCCCTCCCCTGTCTTGAACATTGCTCGCATATGCCCCCCACTGGCCGGTTGTAGGGAGGATAGAAGCCTTGCATCACGTGTCCCCTCCGATACACGAGGAGGCAGCCTGTCACATCTTTTCACCTGCCAGCGCAGACTCTCATTGGCAAGGTGTAATGTGTGGGAGGCTCACACTACCCCCGCCATTTCCTGTCTCTGCTGTGCAGGCATCACCAACCGACCTGTAGGAGTCGCTGTCCACCACGTCCAGATTACCACCCATCGACTTCCACCCGCTAACATACCAATTGAGTTAGTATGACGACTGGCCCAAGCCGGAGGCAACGCCGACAGCCGGAGTCGAAACCGTTGTATCTTGCGTTGGTGACGAGTGCAATGTCCGCTGCACAACCCAGCCGCCTCCCTTATGGTATGATGATACAAACGCTTGTATACAGATATGTAGTGGAGGGTAAACTACAGCCTCACAAGGTAATACTAGAGAACAGAACAGACTGGGAAGTTAGTAGGACACTTCACACAGTATAAGATACTCACAGCAGGATCTGAGTCATTGGCTGTTACCGTACTAACGACGGTTCCCTTGACAGCATTAGGGGCGACCATGCCTCTGTAAACAGCCTGATGGAACACTGGGGAGAAGTCATTCATGTCCTAGAGAGTGAGAGAGAGAGAGAGAGAGAGAGAGAGAGAGAGAGAGAGAGAGAGAGAGAGAGAGAGAGAGAGAGAGAGAGAGAGAGAGAGAGAGAGAGAGAGAGAGAGAGAGAGAGAGAGAGAGAGAGAGAGAGAGAGAGAGAGAGAGAGAGAGAGAGAGAGAGAGAGAGAGAGAGAGAGAGAGAGAGAGAGAGAGAGAGAGAGAGAGAGAGAGAGAGAAGAGATAGAGAAGAGAGAGAGAGAGAGATAGAGAGAGAGAGAGAGAGAGAGAGAGAGAGAGAGAGAGAGAGAGAGAGAGAGAGAAATGCACATAGGTGCTGTAGATCAGAATGTATCATCTGTCTCTCTCTCTCTCTCTCTCTCTCTCTCTATCTGTCTCTCTCTCTCTCTCTCTCTCTCTCTCTCTCTCTCAGTCATGCTGGGAATGAGATTGGAGAGATTGGAGAGGTTGGAGATAGGAGGTGTAGTGAGTTTTTTTCTATCTTTATCTGTCTATTTT
>NC_140174.1:65259608-65282108 GCF_963971535.1 Notolepis coatsorum
AGAGAGAGAGAGAGAGAGAGAGAGAGAGAGAGAGCTAGAGAGAGAGAGATAGAGAGAGAGAGAGAGATAGAGAGAAAGAAAGAGAGAGAGAGAGAGATAGAGAGATAGAGAGAGAGAGAGAGAGAGAGAGAGATAGAGAGAGAGAGAGAGAGAGAGAGAGAGATATGCACATAGGTGCTGTAGATCAGAATGTATCATCTGTCTCTCTCTCTCTCTCTCTCTCTCTCTCTATCTGTCTCTCTCTCTCTCTCTCTCTCTCTCTCTCTCTCTCTCTCAGTGCATGCTGGAATGAGATTGGAGAGATTGGAGAGGTTGGAGATAGGAGGTGTAGTGAGTTTTTTTCTATCTTTATCTGTCTATTTTGTTAATTTGTTTATGGGATATTGTATTATAGTGTAGTGTTGGGTTTGCTGTGTGTTTTTGTGTGTATAGGTTAAGTGGGAGTGTTTTGTTTGTTTGGCAGTCGGCCAGGCTGTTTTGCTGGTTGACGTCAGACGCCAGTATGGACTTTTCCAAAATTGGTAGAAAGCATGGTATCAAGATATCTGTTTCTAATGTGTCAGTAGAGGACTGCAGTATGGCAGTTGGAAATATTGTCAGGACATAGAAATATTAAATCAGCTGCTGAGAATGAACGGAGTGGTGATTTTTCTTGATTCATTGGACAAGGTGCGGACACTGGTTCAATCAGGGATCAGTGTTGATGGGGCTTTTCTTTCTGTTGAGCTCTTTTCACACCAGGCAGAAATGTCTTTATTTCCAACGTTCCGCTGTTTATCAGTGACAAACTATTGATAAGTCAACTAGCACGACATGGGAGGATAATTTCCCCTATAAGAAAAATGTCGTCGGGATGTAAATCTCCGCTTTTGAAGCATGTTGTCTCACACAGGCGACATGTTTTAATGATTCTAAACAACAGCGGAGAGGAGCTTGAGTTGGTTTTTAAGATAAAGGTTGATGAGTTTGATTATGTGGTTTTTGTGAGTTCTGGAAATTCGGGAAAGTGTTTCAAATGCGGGAAGAGGGACATATCTCCCGATAATGTGCGGGGAGAGGGGTAAGGCAACCTGCGCCTCAGCCCCAAGAGGAGCGCGGCGCTGGGCTCAGCGCAGGTGTGGAGGAGGGAAGAGTGTGGCAGCGCGGAGCTGAGAGCAGTGACAACAACAGTGTCCCGCTGCAGACCGTCAGCAGTGTCGGTAGTGTCCCTTGCAGGCCGTCGGCAGTGTAGACGGTGTCCCGCTGCAGACCGTCAGCAGTGTAAACAGTGTCCCTTTGCAGAACGTCAGTAGTGCAGCAGATAGTATCCAGCTGCAGGGCCACAGAACCGGTGTAGCAGGTATGGAGCAGAGCCTTGGTACAGAGGAGGGAGGAGTGAGGGACGCTGCCCCCCCTCAACTAGTGGCGACTGTGGGGTAACAGGGGGTGGTGCGGGTGGTGCAGGTACAGAGGAGGGAGGGTGGGAGACGCTGTTCCCCCCTCAACCAGTGGTTGTGTAGGTAAGGAGGTGGGGAATCAGAGATGCTGCCCCCCCTTCAACAAGTGGCGAGGTAACAGGGGAGAGCAGAGTTTTTTTTGTCCCCCCAAGCCCAACACTGCGTCAGGGTAAAAAAAGGAATCAAAAAAATATGACAAGTGAAGTAATAGGGGAAAAGCTGAATGTGGTGGACAATGTAAACAGTCAGACAGTGGATGGCGTGGTGTGAAGTGATGGAGGGGTGGGCTCTCAGGATAAGGAAGGAGTGACAAGTTTGGTCAAGAGAGTCAGGAGGGTGTATAAGACACAGGTTCCTCTCAGTCCAGCATGGACGAGGATGAGGTTGAAAAACAATGGGGTGCGGTTGAAAAACAATGGGGGATGACATCTCAAGTGTTGAGGAAGATGAGTTCCCAAATGCTTCTCAAGTGGTCTGATTCACAACGGAAAACATTTTATGCAGTCAGGCAGATACAGAAGTTCCTGCACACAACAAAAAATTTGAGAAGTGTCAAAGTGGAGATTTTTTTGAAGATTTTAGGAGATGTTTATTTTTTCAGCAAGGACTCAAATGAGGTTGAAGAACAATGGGGGGTACACTTCCCAGGAAGTTTTTAGGACTGAGATAAATTGTGCAGAAGCTCAGGAAACTGGATAATATAATGTTACCATGATAATGGAGCTTCTGATGTGTGGAGCCTGGCTGGACATTCAGGAAGGGAGTAGACCTGGGCTTGGACAGTGTCCTGCAAGCAGTTGGGGACAATGACACTGAAAGATGTTGTGAATGTAGCCGGGTCAGAGGAAGTGGCTTCTTTATTGGGGCTGAGGACGGCCTGTCACAACAGGGTCTGTCTGGACGATTGGACTGAAGCGCGGAGCGTCGGGGAACAATACCTGTTGCAGGATATTTTCGGTGGAACGGAAGGTCCTGATGAAGGGGAATTTTTTTCATGCGCTGGATATAAGAACTGACACAAATGGACTGACGGGACCCTTTTGGGTTGCTCATATGTTGTTCTTGATGACATGTTATGTGTTGAATGGAGTATGGTTACTTTTTTTGTTTGGGTGGAGCTTCAATGTTTTTTGTTGTGTTGCAGAGGACAGGTGTATTTTTTGCATTTTTTTATTGTGAGATCTCATGTGGTTTTAAGTGTGATGGGGACACATGTTGCCCGATATAATGTGTAGTTAGTTATTTAATTGTATTGACATACACATTGTACATTGTAATGAGAATTATGTAAATAAATGTTTTTATAAAAAAATAAAAAAATCTCTCTCTCTCTCTCTCTCTCTCTCTCTCTCTCTCTCTCTCTCTCTCTCTCTCTCTCTCTCTCTCTCTCTCAAGAGAGAGAGAGGTACCATTAGTTGTATTGACAGAGAAGTAAAATAGACTGACAGATCTTCATAGGTGATTATGAACAGATTTAGGACATGACATGGCATGGGCCACCTGCGCACGCTTGCACACGCACCACGCACACACACACACACACACACACACACACACACACACACACACCACACACACACACACAGACACAGTACACATAGTACACATGCATATGCATACACACACGTAAACATAAATACACACCCACACTCACCGTAATCTTCACAGTAACAGTGGCCAGTCCTGGTGGCATTTTCCCACCTACGTCCGTGGCTTCTACAGTGTATGTGTACGTGGGGTCCGGATCAGCCAGCTTCTCGTAGTCCAACATCTGAGCACTGACACCTCACCCGTTAATGGGTCCACATGGAACAGCTGGGTCACCTGCCCAGAACCTTCAGGCCTATCCTATAGGTCAGGTTAGAACTCTCGTCAGCATCTATAGCCTGAGAGAGGGGGGGGGGGGGGGGGGGGGGGGGGGGGGGGGGGCACAAAGAAAGAGAGACAGAGAGACAGAGAGAGAGAGGGAGGCAAAGAGAGAAAACAGGACAGGGGGAGAGATATGATGGGAGAGAGAGAGAGAGAGAGATAGATAGAGAGAGAGAGAGAGAGAGAGAGAGGAGAGAGAGAGAGAGAGAGAGAGAGAGAGAGAGAGGAGAGAGAAGAGAGAGAGAGAGAGAGAGAGAGAGAGAGAGATAATGAGCCAGCTTTATTTTTACCATGTCAATAAAGCCTTTTAAATGTAATCTCTGATCACTGATTTCTTACTGTGTGTATCTCAATCACTATTCATCTTCTATGTGTAAGGGCCCACCTGTCCCAGGACCTCCTCCCCCTGTACTCTTCAAGAGCCCCCACGTTTTTCACCTACTCTCACATAGACGTCCTCCACCCATGAACAATATCCCTCCACCCATGAACAATAGTCCTCCACTCATGAACTATGCTCCTCACTCTGTACCTCCCCCTGCTGGACATTCATCCGACTTCCCCTTATCCCCTCATGCATACCCTCCTGGTGCACTGGTATATCTTTAATGTCTACATGTCTCTCTGTGCCCTTCCCCTACTACTTAGTATCCTTGCTCCCCTGTTAAATGTTATGTCCTTGTTTATTAGTTCCTTGTGTGGTTGTATGGTTGTTATGTTACTTTGTCTAGTGTTCTGTATTTTCTTGTGTGTTTCCTTCCTGGTTGTCTCACCCCATGTGCATCTCGTTTTGCTAATTGCCCTGCTGTCTCTCTAGTGTTAATTGTTCCCCCTATATCTGGTGTGTGTACCCTTGTTGTGGGTTCATTTTTTCGGTTCCTTGGTTGATGCTTGCATTTGTTACTGTTGTTTTCATGTCCACTGTTCCTGATTCTGTCGTGCTCCAGTTTAATAGTAAGTGTATTCTAGTGTTCCATGTTTTGTTGCTGCTCATCTTTGTTTTCACGTCACAATGTATCGTTTTTGGTTAGTGTTTATTTTGTAGTTCGTTTTTGCAATCCTTTTCCTGCCAGCCTTGCTGAGTTTTGTTCTTGCCCTTGGAGAATCTTTATTGTTGCTACTGCCCATTTTTGAAGTAAAGACCTGTTTGTTACAATTCACCCTTGGCTCCACGTCTCGTCTGCCTATCTGCCTATTCTCTCCTCATTCTGTTTCTGTAATTGGGTCCTCCGACAAACACTATCCCTAACACTATGGTTCTACTGTGGCAATCACTTGTGTTTGCGGCAGTGTTAATTTTGTCAGCTATTTAAAAAATGTGTTTTAGTCTTAGTCATGTCTGAAATGCTCTTTTTTGTTTTCATCATATTTAGTCACCTTTATTATTTTTCTTTAGTCAAGTTTTAGTTAACTACAGGTCTGAGCATTTTCGTTTTAGTATTTTTTGTTTGGTATTTTTTTTTTATCAACTTTTTCTCCCCTTTTAATTTCTTTTCTCCCATCCCAATTTCTCGTATCGTCCAATCTTACCCTCCCCTGTCTCGAACGATGTTAGGCCATGCCTCCCACAGGCCGGCTGCAATGTGGACTCAGCCTTACATCACGTGTCCCCTCCGGTACTCGAGGAAACAGCATGTCGCATCTTTATCACCTGCACAGCGCAATCTCTCAGCGTCGGGGGTCTGCGTTTGGAGGGCACGCCACCCCTGTCGCTTCCTGATTCTGCTGCGCAGGCGCACCAACCGACCTGTAGGACTCGCTGTCCACAACGTCCGATCCCCACCCATCAGCTTCCACCCCCTAATACTGCCAATTGTATGAACGACCAGCCAAGCTGATAGCAATGCGGAGAGCTGGGCTCGAACCCAGCATCTCCTGCATTGTGGTGAGCGCCTTGCCCACTGCACCACATAGCCGCCCAGTATTTTTTTGTTTAGTTTCGATTTAGTCTCGCCACTCAGTTACAGCCTCATAAGTTGGTGTGAGCTTTTTTGAAACAAAAAAGCTAATGTTGCTAGCTGCTTAAACTTATGTAAGCTATTTAATGTGTTCTATTGTGGTGCATCAACATAATGTAGCGATCCGTCATGCAGTAATGTAGGGAAGAAAGAGGAGAGTTTCCTCTTTCTGTATGGTGCTTTATTTCCAGCTCAATATGGGGTTTTACAGGTTGATACTTCCCTTCTCATACACAACACAGCTACCTGCTAATACGCTAGGTTCACAACAACAACGTAACATCCGGTCCGTCCTCCCTATCTCCCGGGTGGAAACCACACCCCAGCATAACAGTGGTGCCCCTACGACCATACAACTAGAGCGACCACACAAAACCCCAGAACATTACAATAATTCACCCACGGAACAGGGATAAGGGTTCCGCACGGACAATTATGTTTGTTACTTTCCTGTCAGCAAATTAGTTCCTGTTAGCTACCAAGTAACAAGTAAACAGTGTTGACGTTGCAAGAAGCAATATTTTATTAAGTAAATTACATTTTGTGTTGTCGTTTTTAGTCAACGACATTGCAATAATAATGCATCCCGTTAGTGTCCCATGAGCTCTATTATAGGGTCTGGGTACCGTTCACATTTGAAAGGATCTACCTACCTCAGTGTAAAAAAAAATCCAAACTAAAATGATATAATATCATTATTTATTTAGAACAATTGTTGTAATATATATATATATAATATTGCAGCAAGCATTGTCTGCATCTAGCTTTGTAAAGTGTAACAACACTTGCAACAGTTTTCGGCTTACCATTGCCCCGACTGCTTTGTTATTGAATCAATCAAATCCTAGGTAAGCGTGTATTGTGCGTGTGACGTGCAGCACACCTTCATAGGTTTAGTTTCGCGGTAAATGAAACGTGACGTCATCGAACTTTTAAAAAAAAATACCGAATGTGGCACCGGCGGATCTCACGTGAATCGGTACTCGGGTAGTACCGACGTGATTCGGTCGGTACCCTTAAAAGTACCGGATTCGGTATCCATCTCTACTCCATTAACGTGATGTCTTGTCTAGTTTTCATCAGGAGAAAATGCTACGTTGACGACCATATTTAGTCATAATTTTCGTTGACTAAACACTGGTTTGCGGTGATTGAATCAGTGTACCCTCTTGAAGCATGTCAAGGTTTTTCAAAGTGTATAGAATGTACAATATGTACAATATTGGTGAATGACAGCAAATAGCCATCTCAGGCTGCGGTTACAGTAGGGTCAGTTTTCGTTTTCAATTTTCAGTTTCAGTTTTGTTTTTCAGAATGCTACGTAATGACAGGCAAGTTAGACGTCGTTTTGTCTCGTGAGCTCTTTCGTTTTGTCAGAACGAGGCGTGGTCAGACTGCAACAGATCGCGTCTCGAATTCAGCACGGAGCATGCGCGTGAAGGTATTAGTCCGCGCACGAATCCTGAGAGCGCATACCCGCGTTCACACATCCACAGGTAAACAACAAAGCTATCGACCACAATATTTTGATTGCTATGGCGAAAGTTTCAAGAGATCTGTTTACTTGGACCGATGACGAGGTCATACTGCTGCTTTCAGTCACGCTGGATTACAACACCAGCCATTTGGTCTTGAATGTCGACTGGGAGTCTGTCGCCACAAAGTATGCTGACCTGGCCGTTAGATTTTGCAAATTGTATCCATCTCCAGAAGAGGCTACAGCGAGTGGGAAAGAGTTCCCACACAGCCCTCAAGATATCACTAAAGGTATGTTGTAGAGCTGGCGTTAGCTAGCATGTTTGGGCTTGTTGATAAAAAGTGATGTGACTGTGATGATTGTCCAGTGGCTAACGTTATGTACCACTGGGTAGGTGGGTAGCGCACGGTGTGTGTATCCTGTTCGTAATATAACAAGTAACAGTTTCTTTGTGCACTTCGCAGTAATTGTGCAGCACAAAGCAAGCGTAGATCACAGTAGGAAGGTCCTCTGTGTTTATGTCCATAAATATGTCCAAATTTGGAATATGTCCAAAAATATGGCTGGATCCTGTTCTCTACCGGTTCTCTACAACGTTGTCACCGGACGTTGGTGAGGGCACGCGGACGTCGGTATCTACTGCGCATGGCCGTTGAGCAAGAACGGCTCCATATCCGGCTCACGCAGATTACATGGCACCATTGTCGCCGAGTTTTGGCGAGTTTCCAAAATGAAAACACCTTTTCAGCGTTGCCACTAGGACAACGTGTTTTCCTGCCAAAACGGCGTTTCTTTTTAACTTGGACATGCAAACGTAATCATTCAGCAACAAAAACTTTGCTGTTTTCCCCAGTGTAACCATGGCCTCAGAGAAGAAATACAACAGAGAGAGTCAGTGTGTTTAGCAGCAGTCAGTGGGTTAACAGCAAGAAGGGTGTGTGTGGCTTCAAGGTCATTCAGCATCTTGATAAGCATTGAAAGTGTAGGCAGGCAGAGAGACATCAATAGAACGAACGTTTAATGTGGGTTGGGGTGAATGGCGGTTGTCACGACAGCGCGTCACATAGCAACAGAAGAGAGGCCGGGCCTGTCGTTGCTATGGCGAGAATATAGAAAAGTACGTTTCTTCCAGGTGTAAGCCAGACTGAGAAACGAACCACACAGAAGAGAAGAACCATCAGAGACTTTGAGACGGCTCCCTCCTTCCCTCGCAAAGAGGAGGGGGGAGGGCAGCACTAGAGAAGTGCCACGACGACAGGCACCAGGCCGCGATGACCACCGAGCGGGGTGAAAGGAGAGATCATTCGAATAATGATTGTAGTTTCTTTCAAAGACTTTTCAAGGACAATACGAAATGGGTAACATCTGATTACGAGGCTTTTGTTTATGGAATAAACAACGTTTTCCAAGAAAGGTATTACGCTGTCAAGTGTCAAATTCTTATGAGTACGGATTGGATTAAAGGGGAATGACCACGATGTACAGCCGGTATGAGAAGATCAAGAGATAAACACAACGCAGAAACTACACGAGCCAACAGATGAAGAGGTGATACTGGCTGATTGTGGTCCAGATCTAACACTCTGGAATGCCTCAAATCAACAGGTTTGCAAAATTTTATCGGGAGGGCTCGTACTGTCTGCCAATCAGGGTTCAGTAACGCAACATTTCAACTATCCTCAAGATTATTCATAAAAACACAAAGCGCACATTTTTCTCTTACGCTGAGGCACATGGTATTTGAAAACACAATTTGTGAAAAGATAAATATATGACCCCTTTAAACATGGTATAACACACAAACACACACACACAAGCAACCACACAAACAGTCTTACCTTTAGTTGTACAATAACCGTGTCCTTGGGGGAGTTTTCTGGTAAGCTGATGGTGTAAGCCGGTTTGGTGAACACTGGACTGTTGTCATCCACATCCAGGACGGTGACTGACAGAGTTAACCTGGAGCGCCGTGGGTTCACCGCCCCGTCCCATGCCTCGACCATCAGGTAATACTGACCCCTCACCTGTAAGAAGGGGGTTTACATAGTATAGTGTGGGAGTATTGCCTGCCACATGCCACCTAAGTGGCTCTCCGACCCAGGAGATGACGGTTCAAGCAGCAGACCAGGTTACTGAAGAGAGGTGGCAAAATGTTATACAAGCCAGGAGCTGTTGTCATGACAAAGGCTCTCTCTCTAGTGTGTGGGAATGGGTGATTTAACCAACAGGTGCACAGCCACCCCTGCTCCTAGGTCTAACTAGCTTGACCCACTGCAGGCATGGCTGCTTAACCCTCCAGTCACCCTTCAAACAACTCCCAACTTTCCGGTTGAAACCATCGTGATGCTATCAGCTTTTTAGCAGCTGTGAGAACTCTTTAGCTGTATAGGGGCTGCAAACTGAAAAACATCATTCAACAGCAATACAGAGGGGTGTACAGGTATGTTCAGAAATAAGAATTCTGATAATTGCTGGGACACTTCTTTCCAGAATATCTTAACCGGTTGGCAATCCCAATACATGTGCATAAATGTACCCTCATCCCCATTTGTACATAAGGACCATCTGGAGTCTTGTTTAAGTCCCATTCTGTTCAATCTTATAGGAGTCAGGTATGTCCTATGAATATAATTAAGATTAATTTGTTGATGGTCCGGGTTACGTGACGCAATTCGAACGTTTGCCCAGACTTCTTGCCAATCAAAATCTATTTCCAAGTCTGGTATATCCCTCCTCCAGACTGAGTCTAGGGGGAGGATTCCATACGAGGACGTTAGTAAGTGATGATAAAAATCAGATACGAAGCCTCTCGATGTCTCTCTTTCATAGAAGAATTTGTGATATCTGTGGTGCTCAATTGGTATCCTTAATGGGACTCCATGAGCCTTCAAACAATCCAATAACTGTGCGTAAAAATAATATGTGGAAGTGGTGAGGTTACATTTTTTATGTATATCTTGATAGCTACAAAAACCCTGTTTGTTGAAAACATCTCCCAATGTGTGTATGCCCTGCTTTTCCCATTTGGGGTATCTTATAGGTCGTTTTCCAATAAGGAGTGCATTGTTATTGAATAGGGGAGTATGACTATGCCATTTATGTTGGTTAGAATATATTTTTTGTGTTTCACGCCATATCCGGATCACGTGTAATAAGGGGGCCAAATTTCAATTCGCATTGTGTCAAAGGCCACAGCCAGCGTGACCAAAGAATGATGACCTCTCGGATACATGAGGGATCACCCCCCTCACCACCTACCAGATTCTGGTCGGAGTACCAGAATCCTAAACGACCACACCGCGCGCCAGACGCAAGACGAAGAGGGTCCCAATGTGAGGGTACTATGTGAAACCATACTCCAGAAACACTGAAAATTAAACATATATCTGTTTGAATCAATGTATTAGATTAACTTGTTAATAGAATAAGTATGGCCCTGATTTAAAAGTCAGTGATTATGAAGAATGTCTTTTTTTTATTATATATTTCTCCTCCCTACTTGTGTGAACCTGTATACTACTATATCTAATTCACACTATAGTATGAAAGAGAAACCTTCTGTTGCTGTTGGAATGTGGCCTCTGTACAGACAACCTTGAATATTCCACTCAGAGGAGGCGAGGAGGAAAAGTGCACGGTTAACCCTTTCCTGTCATAAGGCAGAGAGAGAGCATTTATACATTTTGAAACTACATGTATGATGTATAAAACATATTAACCAAGGTTTAAAGTATATGAGTACTGTATTGAACATATAGGCTATATATTTCTTTATTTCTTGCTTGCAACATGCAGTGTGGTATTAGGGATTTTCCCAACACAAATTAATCTGTAACTTTTTTAGTTACAGTAAAGAAGGGATGGAAGAGGAGTTGTCATTATTACGTATTGTACACTGATTGGGACTGTACTGTCAAGAGGGGTGTAATCTTATGACGTATTCTGTATTATATAAACACCCCGTGAAGCGAGGAGACTTGTCTTTTTTACTTTGACTTGAGGCCTTTTTTTGCTGATAGAGATCATATGATAATTGTGCATTCTTTTGTAACTCTTGTATTTTTTAATTAAAACTTTTTGAAACTAAATCTTTTTCTTCTTGTTACTTCTTCTAAAAATACTGGTAAGCTATAATATCATTCTATTCTTTTAGCGTCTATTCTCAAAGCTGTGCGGTGTAAGGAGCTTGAGAATAAGACCGGTTTACTAAGGATGGCCCCCCTATGATTGACCTCCTATTTAGCATTCTATTTAATTTTTTACAGGTTAGATTTACAATGCTGCACCTGATTTTCAGCTCATCTTATGAGGAGAATAACATATAGTATTATTGTCATTCGGGAAGACACATGACATAGAAATACTTCATTCATTATGTATAGATCTTAGGTATAATATGTACAGATGTCTGTCTTTTCTCTAAAATAGCGTAGAGAGGACAAACAAATTTGTAATCTATTTCATTCAATGTTAAAGGGGTTTCCTGACGGCAAACATTTGAACAAATTACCTCATTCATATAAGCTGTGTGAAATGTACACTCACCAGCCCCCTATGATATACGAGGGAAGGATTATCACTTGATTAATGGTAGCCCTATTTGAACACTCAAGTAGATTTACTAAGGAAAGGATTATCAATAGATCTTGCTTGTTAAATAAAATATAGACCTTGCAACTCTTATCAAGGTTAACACCTTGACGTGAGGGGACAGGGCGAGCATACAGTATGACCAGTCTTCGATGAACTCATCAGGGGTTTGAAAGTCTCGGCCTTGCATGACGCTGTGGAGGCCGGACGAGCAGATCACTGATTGATGGGCTTATCAAACTGAACGGGTATACTGGGGCTTAATACACATTGCTTAATTGATAATATGGTGTATACTATGTCCTGCAGTCTATGTGGTGCTACTATATTTTCTTCTAAGTTTCTCCAGGATACAGATGCTTGGGAGTCAAACCAGGTTGTCAGTGGTCTTAAAGAGTACGCTTTAAAATAGTGGTAAAAGTCTGGAAATGCCAAACCTCCGTCGGCTTTGTTTCTCTGTGCGGTGGATCTTTTTATTCATGGAGGTTTGTTATTCCAAATAAATGTATATGCGGTGGAGTGTAATTTTTTCCAGTAACCATCAGGAGGGGGTAACGGTAACATTGAGCTAATGAAGTTGATTCTAGGTAAAACATCCATCTTAACTATTGATACTCATGCCTGTACTGAGTTTTTAAGTTTGGACCACCTGCCAAAGTCGTATTTGATCTTATCTTGGAATTTTATGTAATTGTACTTCACTGTTTGGCTTATAGTAGGGAATACCTCAACTCCTAAACATCTGAAGTGTTTAACCATTGGTATTTTTTCTGGAAGGAGTATATTCTTTGCAGGGGCATTAAGTGGAAGGAAGGCCGACTTTGGCCAATTTATCCTAAATCCCGATAGATTGCCAAAGTCATCAATCAACTTGAGAAGATGAGGCATTGAGGTGTTAGGGTTTTGCATGAACAATATTACGTCGTCCGCATATAAACTAATATGATGTTGTGTGCCCTTAATTGCGATTGGTTCTATGGATTGGGATTGTCTTATATATTGTGCTAAAGGCTCTAATGATAGAGCGAATAGTCCGGGACTAAGAGGGCAACCCTGTCTGGAAGAGCGCGATACCGGAAAGATTTCGGAGGTGATTATACCTGTTGTAATCATGGCCGATGGGTCTTTGTATAATACTTTAATCATATCAATGAATCCTTTTCCTAATCCCATCCTTTCTAGTACTGCCCATAAATAAGACCATTCCAACCTATCAAAGGCTTTCATCGCATTCCAGGGACAGCATCGCTATAGGTGGGGTGTCATCCTTGCTGGCATCTAGCACATGTAATAACCGTCTTATATTATCCGTGATCAAGCGGCCTCTTATGAAGCCAGTCTGATCAGGATGAACTAAAGACGTCATATGCTTTTGAAGTCTGATGGCTAATACCTTGGAATACAGCTTGATATCGGTTCCGAGGAGGCTTAAGGGTCTATAACTACCGCAATCGGTGGGGTCTTTGTCTTTTTTAAGGAGGACTGTTATGAGTGCAATATTGTCGATCTTATGGAAATTCCCCTCCTTAATTGAGTATAAAATCATAATGGTTTCAATCGGAAAAAATTTGCCGGAAGGTATGGGTTCTTACCTATCTCGATGTGATTTATCTAGAAATGTCTACAGCAAGAATTTTAGGTGTCAGTGAAACCAACATTGCAATCTGGTTAGAAGTGGTGGAGAGAATAAAAGCTAGCATATGAATTGTAGTGCCTGGTTAGAAACGAATGAAAATGGATGGATTATCCAAGTGGGGGTCCGGGGGGGGGGGTGAGCGAGCAAGAGCATATATGTAGGGTATTAGATAGCAAGTATTAGGTATATATCTCGTAAACTACATTTATAATGATTCAAATGGTGATTTCATTGGATGTTTACTGTTAATGCTTGTGTGTCTAATTTGATGTTATGTTTAAAAAATTCTAAAAAAATTAAATATATATAAAAAAAAGAAAAACCCAACGTTCTCCCTAGTGACGGAAACTGCGATCTCATTCAAACAAATCTTTTTCATGTATTTTTTTCATAAATATCATTATTAACTTCAGTCCTCACCATACATATAGAATATTTATATATATTTTATATTTTATATATATATATATTTATATATATTATTTTAATTAGGGTTAGGGTTAGGGGGTTAGGGTTACCCTACCCTAACCCCTAACCATAACCCTAACCCTAAAGAAAATAATAGTTAAAATCCTGAAAATGAAGACATGCACAAACCTCTTGGAGGCATCATCCATCCTTTTATCATGTTACTTATCAATCATTCTAATTTTAAACTGTACAGGCTGTGTATTAAAAAAAAAATTACATGGGAGTCAACCTGTTAATTTCTGCGACTAGGGTGGAAGGTGTATAAAACGCGTAGTGATAAAAAAAAACAAAAAAAAAACATGGATTATTGTAATGTGACTCAAATATGTGATACTGAGCTATACTTACATAAAATATAGCCAACGCTATCCACAAACGCAAGTGAAAAAAGGTTATTTGACGAGAATTGCGACAAAGGTGCCTGGAGGGTTAAATCAGCCATCCCAACACCACATATAGTTATGTCCCTTCCAGATCAGGCAGCCCATCACTGTCATTATACACCTACTGCTATCTAAGCATAAAGAAATCCTCTCCTATTACCCTAGCCTAGCCCTCAAGATAACTGTGCCAATATTGACCATTTTGATGGACGCTTATGCTTACGTACGTCTACAAGTTTCAAGTTTCTTTAATAGTTGTCATACAGAAGTACAGAATACTTTTATACAAAAGGCTTCTTACTGTTACGCTCCAGAGAAGCATTTTGTATAAAAGTATTCTGTACTTCTGTATGACAACTATTAAAGAAACTTGAAACTTCCACCATCATAGGTTTTCGCAGTCTTTCTCATGCTCCTTCCTTGCAGCAGTGGCACTTGAAAGGCACCTTGGAGTTGTACAATCCACTCTGCGTTCTAAAAACTGCCAACAGTTAAAAATGTGTAGTGATTTACCCTGCTTTCTCCATTGTTAGTTAACTGCTAGCATCCAGTGCCATGGCATCCAGTCGATTGGCAGAAATGAGAATATCACTGCAGATGCTAACAGTTGGCTGACAATGGAGGTGGTAACGCAGGGTAAAGTAATACACATTTTAAACTGTTGGTGTTGTTTAGAACGCAGAGTGGATTGTACAACTTCAAGAGTCGCTGCTGCAAGGAAGGAACATGGGGAAATACCGCAGACGATATTTGGGGCTAGATCCACAAAGAATGGATTGCACGGTGCTAATTGCACCCTTATTTACAATTCATTATGAATTGAAAATGGGGGACCCTGATGTAAACAAGACGAAAGTCTTTCTCTGGTCTGCATCCCCTTAACAATTGGGGGTCATCCCTATGTTCCCCGGGTTATATGTTCCCCGCTAAAAAAAATTATAATTCTAAGTTCCCCGCTCCAGAAATAAAGGTTCTATGTTCCCCGGTCGCGCCCGCTCCCGAACAAAAAAAGGGTCCTATGTTCCCCGCTGAAATAAAGGTTCTATATTCCCCGCAGCTCGCCACCAAGGCTGCCTGTAAGAGCGCACCGGCTACCGGCGGTGCAACAGATTCGCACGTAGGCCTATCAAAGATAATATTGTAGCGTTCTGTCATACCATCATTGAAGAATGAGGAGAGTTTTATGTTTCTTTCATGTCATTTAATTCCAGACTCAACCGTTACATACAGGTCCAATACACTTCACTTGTTATGTCCACACAGCTGTTCTCTCGCGTGTAACCATGACAACAACATAACTTCCGGTGCCTCTCCTATATATCCGGGGGGGAAACAACAGTTTCATATGAATGTACTTATACAGGTTCAGACAGATTGCGCTATCGGGAAATGTCCGTCAGTCACTCGAGTATTATAAAGTGTTATTGATTGTACAGTGTACCACAGTTTCATATTAATTAATTTCTAGCCGAGAGAGAGCGAGAGCCGAGAGCCGAGAGAGCGAGAGCCGAGAGCCGAGAGAGAGCGAGAGCCGAGAGAGAGCGAGAGCCGAAAGAGAGCAGAGAGCCGTGTGTGTGATTGTATGTGTAAGCAATAAAAGCTTATTTTGGATTGATTATCGCTTATCTGGTTGGCCTGTTTGAAGACACCAACCTGTGTGCGATCCGAGAGAACAGCTGTGTGGACATAACAAGCGAAGTGTTTTGGACCTGTATGTAATGGTTGAGTCTGGAATTAAATGACACAAAAGAAACATACAACTCTCCTCATTCTTCAATGACGGTATGACAGAACGCTACAATATTATCTTTGATAGGCCTATGTGATGTTGGCTATCTTGTTAAGACCCATTTATAATACTATGGTGTATTGAACATATTATCTTTGATAGGCCTACGTGCGAATCTGTTGCACCATTTATCTACACCCTCACACAACTCTGTCGCTTTTTCGGGAGTAGCGGGGAACATAGGACCTTTTTTTAGTAGTGACGTGTACGTTTGAGAACACTACCGTAATGACAGAGAATGAAGCAAGCTGACATGGTTGGCCCTCACACAACTCGGTCGCTTTTTCGGGAGCGGGGAACATAGAACCCGGGGAACATAGTTGACCCTTTTTATCGCGAGCGGGGAACATAGAACCTGGGGAACATAGAACCCGGAGAACATAGACATGTTCCCAAC
Source organism: Notolepis coatsorum (assembly GCF_963971535.1). Classification (NCBI taxonomy): domain Eukaryota; kingdom Metazoa; phylum Chordata; class Actinopteri; order Aulopiformes; family Paralepididae; genus Notolepis; species Notolepis coatsorum. The sequence continues at coordinate 65,275,615 of NC_140174.1, forward strand.
AATTGTGTGTATTGAGCCATACTGTATTGTACCCATTCTGCAATCTGTTAATACAATTTTCATTCAATCAATCACTGCGCAGGTGCAATTAGCACCGTGCAATCAATTCTTTGTGGATCTAGCCCTTGGTTTAGCATGCCCTCCACAAAACAATGATGGTGGCGTACAGATAACTGTGTAAGCTTCCATCCAAGTTGTCAATAGCGACACATTTCTTCTGGATTCTGGAGTTCTCTGGATTAGGGGCAATGATCACCCCCACTGGCACAAGCACTGCTCCAGTTAATTACTGCAGCACCACATAGCCAATAAAAAGTACATCTCTTCATCGGCATGCCTTTCATTACCCGGTACGTCTGCACACGATTAATCATAGCAATGAGACTGAACCATAACACTGTAAATCATTCTGATAACTAGATACCTAGTCTGACAATTGGCCTTATCGACATCAGATCACTATCAACTAAAGTGTTACTGAACATTGATTTAATTAAAGTTTACAGTCTTCACATGTTTGGAGTCTGTGAAACCTGACTAAAGCCACACAACTTCCTATATACAAAGACTTCTGGTATTGGAGTGGACTGATATCGTCAATATGATTATTTTAGAGTCCTGTCATAACAGTCCCCCCCTTGCATTGTCCACGTTAAGATGTGGTTTGGAGCTAAATAAAAAATAAAAAGTAATAATTTGTGATAGAAAATCGTACACATTGTAGCTTTAAACAATCAACAAAGTGATTATCTGACCTCTCTGTCAAGCGGCGCTGAAGTGAGGATGGTTCCATTGCTGGAGATGGAGAACAGATTCTGATGGTTTACCAGACGATAATGGACCACACCACTGGCACCAAGGTCTGGATCTGTGGCCTGATAAACACATACAGTACACACACACACACACACACACACACACACACACACACACACACACACACACACACACACACACACACACACACACACACACACACACACACACACACACACACACACACACACACACACACACACACACACACACACTATTACAATATTATATTACAGTGACATATTGACTAGACGTTACTATGCCTCACAACAATCATCATCATCATCAACCTTTATTTATTCTCGAAATTACAATTGAGATCACCCTCATTTTCAATGTAGTCGAGACTTTACAGACATTTCAATTGACAATTTTTTTTTTTTTTTTTTATCTTTTCCCCCCTCCTTTTTCCTCCGTTTTTCTCCCATCCCAAGTCCCAATCCCCTTCCTGGTCGCTGCGCACCTACCCCCCACAGTCGGTCTGGGAGAGTGGAGGCTATCACATGCTTCCTCTGACACACGTGTAGCCAATCAACCGCTTCTTTTCACCTGGCAGCGCGGACTCTCACTGAGAGGGTGTAACGTGTGGAAGGATCACACTACCCCCCTTAGATCTTTTCCTCGCTGAGCAGGCGCCCCGAACTAACTGTAGGAGTCGCTGTTTACAACGACCAGGACCCACCCACCAGCTTTCCCACCCCTAACACTGCCAATTGTGTTAGTATGAACGACCAGCCAAACTGGTAGCAATGTGGAGTGCTGGGCTCGAACCCAGCGTCTCCTGCATTGGTGGCGAGCGCCTTGCCCACTACACCACCTAGCCGCGACAATGGACACATTTCTACAATATAACAATAATAAATATTAATAACTATCTACATAGTACTCTCAGTCCAGAGTGCACCACAGCAATTCGTATAAATGTTTTACATAAAACAACACAGCACACAAATTGACAAAATAAAAAAATTGCATACATTTCAGACATAAGAATAGGTATAAAATACAATAAAAGTAGTGCAATGTAAACGTGCAGATTTAAGAATAGGCATAAAATAAGTACAATAGTACAATGTCGCTCGAAGGCATGTGAACCCCCCCAGAACAGTCAGTCCCCCGAACACCTCACACATCAATCCCTCTCACATCCCCATCCAAGACACACACCCCCGATAAAGCATGCCATGACCGAAGGAAAACACAAACAGCCCGCGCGCCACTCACACCGCCATGCACGGCAATGGGAATGCCAACCCCGCGGGGCGCTCCATCTACCCCGGCACCAGCGCCGCCGCCACCACAAGGAAAACCAGCAAACACCACGCCCCCACCCCCAAAACTCCACAGAGGAATGACAGACCACACACCCCAGGACCCGCAGCCACGCCAAAGGAGACACGACTTCACACACTCAAGCAGACAAACACAACAGCGGCCAAACGAGAAGACATGCAGAAGAACACAGCAGAAGCCACAGCGAGCCCTCCACGCAAGGAACCCCAAAACCAGTCAGCGAACCGAGGGAGCCCAACGATGAAGACCAACCAAAAATCCACCAAAGCACATGCAAGAGACCAATACCCAACTCCAGGGAAGGTTCAGGAAAGGTCCAGTCGAAGCCACAGGCGCCATAGGCTCCAACCAAACCGCCCGCCCAGACCTCCCCCAGAGTCGAACATCAGCTCCCCGTATGCGCCCCGAAGGACCCCGGCCAGGCCCCATCGCTAAACTCCCGCAACCGACCGACACCCCAGGGATCCCCCGCAGGAAGAACCCATCATAACCCCCACAGTACCCCAAAGTGCCACAAAGGTCCCAGAGCCATCCCAGACCAACCACAATGCCACACGCCCCCCCATCCAACCACCACCATGTCCATGCATCTACCCAAACATCCATAATCACCGCCCCCCTCGGCATGGCTACAGGCCATGGGGCACACGACCCGCCACCCCCCCATAGAATCTGAAAGCAAAAACATAGAATCCACAGATCCCCCCGCACTGACCAGGCCACCAGGACCAGAGGCAACAAAACAGCCCACAGAAATTACACCCCCACCACTACACACAAACAATCCAAGTATACTCAAACTACCCGTGTCCCCCTCCAGCCACGACACGCCCCACCGGAAACTGTGTCCCAAATGACGACAACAAAGACCAATATGTGAAACACCTGAAAGACTATATACTGCCCTAAACTAATATAAGTAGGCTAAGAAAAACAGTTAAAGACTGTTGCAGGCAGGCCTGCAAGTAAACCTCTAAACTTCCCCTGCGTTATAGGTAGTTTCATCTTCAGTGAGAGCTGAAGAGAGTTCCATGTAGTAGGGGCACTATAATGAAAGGCTGATTTTCCAAGTTGGGTCTGTACATGGGGGACAAATCATTAGAGCGAGTCATATAGGGTCTAGTGTTCTGAACTAATAGTGATGTGCGATAAGGAGGTAATTTTTCGGGGCCATCCATGTATATATACGTTATTGGGCGCCAGCGGTTAACGTTTTTGGATTGTTTTCCTTTTTTTATTTTAATATCCTATTCAATGTCAGGGACCTGTATGTTGCCGTTAAAAGGCTGGGACTCATACTGGGACTCCGAAGGTGCAGTACCGGCCAGATCCTGCTAGTAGGCTGTATCGAGAGTGCAGTAAACCCTGTTACAGACCGGGTGCTACGTTTAAACCGCTCCGGATGGACTTTTCTAGTAATGGGAAACCTAGGGCTTCACCCGATCACATTGAATCGTTTTCGGGACCCCCGATCCATATATTGTGGTGGGTTATGTCGTGGACCAGATGGACATAGGATGGACCAGATGGCGATCAAATAATTGGAATATTATTTGTGGAATACCACCGACCACAGGTAAGGACAATCTGACGTCAATTTCAGCTTGATCGTGCAAGGTTATCATACCCATCCCCCTGATCGGCATGTGTTGTGGTAATAACGAATGACGTTACTGGCAATCAAATAATCAGAAACGACCCCCCCCCCCCCCTTTTCATGCATTCATGATGAAACATAATACCTATGATATAGATTTGATTTGAAAATAGTAGCGTGTCCAGGGACGAAACGCCAATGATTTCAGTAGAATTCACGTTGCGCCCTGTAGCCGGCCTCCCAGGAATTAGCCCGGATCATTCCGAAATTATACTCATATTCACCACGGGATAACGCGTGAACGAATTCATGAACAAATTCATTATTTTTTGCATCTTCAACGGAAGATAGTTACTGTCAAATGACCATGGTATTGTATCCATAGCTATAATATAGAATATAGATTTAGCTCTATAAACAACGTTACGTGACGTGACGCACAGTGAAACTATGTAATGGAAAGCTGGCCCAGATATAGCTAGATGGGGCAATCGAATGGCCCCGAATGTGTTAATGGCCTTAAGGATAAATAAATACCAGAGAAGACCAACCCATTTTCTCATATAAGATGCAGTGGTGTGTATCATATCTGTCACCAGGGATACATCTAAGAGCAGAATGATAAACAGAATCTAATGGTTTGAGAGTCGAAGGGGCAGCATTTCTATAAATCACATCTCCATAATCCAAGACAGATAGAAAGACTGCTTCAATAACCCTCTTTCTACACATCATTGGGAAACTAGATATATTCCTGTACAGGAAACCAATTTCAAAACAACAATCTGTCGCTGATACACAGGAATGCACGGCATCCAGTCGATTGGCAGAAATGAGAATGATATTGCTGCAGATGCTAGCAGTTAGCTGACAATGGAGGTGGTAACGCAGGGTAAAGTACTAGATCTTCCTCCTTCTTTATAGAGCTGTATAGCTGCTGTGAGTCCCTGAGATGTTTTGCTGCCCAATGTCCCCTCTGAGATTATTGAAGTACTTATCTTACAACTATGTCACAAGAATACTAACACGTTTACTGGTAACCTTTTTTTATTATTATGGACTTTTCTGCTCTGAACTTAAAGGGGCACTTCACCAAAAAACAATGCTGGTATATTTTGCACATAATCTCACACACATCCAAAACATTTAAACAGTTTTGCACACATTAATTTAGTTTGACAGTTATAACTTCTTAAAGGTCCCCTATCTTATAAATGGCCTTTTCCAGTGGTTTGCATTGTATTCTAGCAATGTGGGGTTGTACCAACACTGCCTAGATGTGAAATCTCTACTCAGTCCCATTTCTTCAGTATAGCTGAGGCAGGAACCTCCCCCACTGAACTAAGCCATTCTGAATTTACGTCAATCTGTGACGTGTAACAATACGTGTTAGAACTCTGATCTGCCACCGCCCGCCCACAATCAACTGTGATACGTTTATATGAGCAGTGAGTGAAAATAATGCGGAAACGGTTTCGACAACAGAGACCTTCAGCTGTTCCTCAAAAGGGTTCGACAGCATAGCTCCAGAGTGCTTATGAATCCCAGCTTTCCCCCGCGCTGTTTCTATGTGCAGTGAGAACTTCAATGCTTCTAAATAAGTTTTGCAATGCACCCTCGTAACGTTAACGTAACATTAGCCGCTAGCTAGCCAACCCAATCACTCACAGAGAAGACAGCAGCTTCACTAGATAAAATGGGTGGGAGGGATTGGGGGGGGGGGAGCTCTCTCTCTCTCTTTCTCTCTCTCTCTCTCTCTCGTATCTGCTAGTGCAGGTGGGTGACTGTCAATCAAAGCGCATTGCGAGTATGGGCAGCCCAGCCAAAAACAGCTTGGAATTTGGAAAGGCAGAAAGTGGTGCACCAAAGTTCTTGATTAAAAATACAAAACAATGAATTGTATTGAAAATAAACGTACAGATGTGTTCCATAGACTAGGAATTGTGTAAAATTGCCCAAAAAGTAAAAGATAAAGCAAAATATGGGACCTTTAACGTTTGGACGGTCTGAGGTCTCCTCTCCATCCCCACCACCAACCTGCACACTGTTGGTCCCAGAGCCTTCTCTGTTGCTGCACCCACCCTCTGGAACTCCCTTCCTCCAAACATCCAAAATGCTACATCCCTGGACTCATTCAAATCTCAACTCAAATCTCACCTCTTCACCAAATGTATTAATGACTCTGCCTGATTACCCTCTTTTCTTTTTTGACTGAATTGTTCCTCTGATCTCCTTCCCATTAGTTGCCCCCCACTGTTAAGCGCCTTGGGTCTCATGAAAGGCTCTATGAAATTATTATTATTATTATTATTATTATTATTATTATTATTATTATTATTATTATTATTATTATTATACAAAACTACTAATCCCACAATGCAAAGTGGCCTTGGAGGACCATTGAGGAGGACATGTACCTGGGATCAACCTGAATATTTGTGGATAGCACTGTTTGGAAATTGGCAGATTGGCAGAAATTGGCCTACCTGTATGACAGTTGTGCAGTGCATTATGACATCACTGTGATAGCGGTACATTTTACTTTCATAGCTATTTACAAATAGGACATTAGGTAGGACCTCAGTAGGTCTGACAATGAATTGATCTCACACACAGTTTGAGAAGGCAACATCTTTAGGCAGGCACACTATTTCTTGCTTTGGCACAGGCCGATATTCTGATGAACTAACGGGTATCTCATAGGTGTGACGTGTGATATTGTAAAATAACATTGCATTTACTCTGGTGCCATAAATGTAAAAATTAGGGATGTCCGATATTGGCTTTT